>NC_079444.1:17344985-17447485 GCF_903798145.1 Danio aesculapii
GTTTCATGGTTATCACCTCTAATGTAAATTTAAGCGTTATATTAGGTATTTAAATGAACTGTTGTTATCATCTGCGTTCATACATACATAATCATTTTAATCATTTGTAATAATTCGTCTAACATATTTTTTGTTTACATTGCACTGAAAGCCATTCACAACTCTCACCACTATGGCATAAGAAGTTTACTACTGAGCGCGCCTGTATATTGGCATATATTCTTACTTTGGAAATAACAAACTTGCGCACGGCAAAGACGCGATATATGAATGACTATCTGCTACAGGTAATCCAGTGTGCGTGCATATTAGCCTTGGTTTATAAGCTCAGAACTTTAAACTAGTGCACAGATGGCATGACTTTGTTTAGTTGCAGCAGTTTCGTTCCATGCAACAGAAACGCGGCATTGAGAAGTCTTTACAATCAAGTATCCAAAAGTTTTCCGCTGCTCGCTCCACTCATTCGCTTAATATCAGGTCACTTCATGCTGTGCGCAGCCTTCAACTGCAGCTCATGCTGTATTGATCAGACGCACGTCACTTCACAACAATTTGTGACAAGCCGTTTTTCGACTTAACTAAATTTATTTTTGATGTCTTAGTCACACTATTTAGAGGGCCGGAACCAATTGCCTCAGGGGCCAAGTTCGGCCCGCAGCCCGCAAATGAATAGCCCCAAAGTAAAGTGTACGTAAATGATTAAAAGAAAGAAAATTAATTATTTTTTTCATTTCATCATGAGAACTTTCAGGTGTTAATTTAGTTTTGCCTGTATTTTATTTATTTAAAAAAATGTTTTTTCAAAATGCTGGTATAGCCCTTGACTTGCATATTATATGTTGTGATTGCCAGTGGTGTTGTCTTCGCTAGCGATTGCTTCCTGTAGTTTGTTGTAATCGGCAGCGGAGTTTTCTCTATTTGAGATTACTGCTGAACGAACTACAATTCCCAGAACTCCCTGCGCTCATCAACTCCTACAGCAGCTGACAATAATCCGAATACTCACACACAGACAAAGCTGCTGCTCATCTACACTGATTACAAGGATTATAAATACACCTCACTTTCATTCCCACATTGCTGAGTCTTGTTTCAGTATAAACATTACAAAGCGGTTTCCTGGTTTGGTTTCCCGTGTAATGATCCTTGCCTAGTTCCTCATTTTAATTCATTGCTACCTTGTCTGACCTCTCGCCTGTATACTGACCACGTCTTCTGGATTTTTCTTGTAGTACTGTTTTGCTTCTGTTTCAGACCTTTGCCTGTACAACCTTGATTATTAAGATGCATTTAGATGCACAAGTTTGTTCCCAGCATCTGCTTCGTGACATTATGAATCACCAAAGACAGTTTCAAATCTAAAACGTTTCTACTGTAAAAATAAATGTTACCTACATTACATTTATACAACCAGAGGCAGAGTGAATAAACAGCAAAAGTTTTTTTTTTGGGAGGATTGTCTCTTTAAAGACACAAATTCAATGCTGAAGTATGTCTGTGATACACATGGAAAATAAAACAGTGTTTAAATGTAAATGTTTTCCAGTATAGAATCCACCACTGTGTCAGATGCTCTTTTTGATACTCTCCATCACAGCTGTGAGAATGTAAACATTTTTCTTGTTCCTCCGCTGGAGGCCAAAGCAGGATCTTCCGCTTTCATGTAAGGCTTCCAACAGCGACTCCTCTGTTAACAATCAGTGATCAAAAATACCCGACGACGAGCTGATGGAACTTCTGAAATCTCATTTTGACACATAAGAAAAACATTTCAGTAGGCCAGATTTCCCCCCTTCCTCCGTATCTTATTTTTGTCAGCTCTGGTTGATGTTGTTTACTCTCAAGGCTGCGTTTTTGACTGTGACATCCGAAATAAGCTGCATCCCCCGGTCTGCTGGCGTTACTTGTTGCTGATAAAGCAGGCATGGTGAGAACAGTAATTCAAAGAGGTGTGTGAAGATGACGTAAAAAAACAAATTCTGGGAACCGAGCCTCTTCCAAGCCTCCCTGCAGGCGGATCAGTGGAGGGAAGAGAGGAACGGTTTGGCTGCAACACACACAGATACACACAAATAGCCAAAAAAGCACTCCAATGACTAATTTAGGCATCAGCCACTTGTATTGCTGTGCAAAAAATAAGAAAATTGGTAGGCAATTAGAAATAATTCTGTGTACTACAGTATACCATTCAAAACTTTGAAGTCTGTTTTTTTTTTTTGGCAGACTATAAATGATTGCAAAAATCTGACAATTTAGTCCTGTGATGGCAAAGCTTCAAATCATTCTAAAATCATTCACACATGCTGATTTTGTGCATAGAAAAAATATAACATTCAAAAGAACAGCATTTGTACAATAAAAATGTTGTAAAATACACAGTATTTAACTGTAATAAGAACAGCATTTCAGCATTTTACTGTTGGACAGTTATGCGGTATGTTTACGTATTTTAAAGTTGCATTGTGAAACTTAGTCCAAACTAAGTATATTTTGTATATTTTTTTAATTTTTAATTAAAATTGTAAGTATAACTGCATATTTTACAGTAAAGATATCCACTACTGTAAATATAATTAGAGTAAGATACATGGCGCTTTAAATATTCTTGCTGTAACTGATTTACAGTAAGTTACTTGCGAACAGCTGCTAGTGAGTTACTGTAGAGTCTATAGGAAATAGTTTACAGCGCTGCTTCTTCTAATTAAATTATTATTATTTTTTTTTTTTTTAGTTTAAGTTGCATTTCAGATTGATATATTTTATTTTATTAATCTTTTATTTTACCAGGAATTTATAGTATAAGTATAATATGATAAAAAGTTACAAATGTAAGATGGGTAAATTCCAAATATCTTGCCAGTCTGACCTGAAACTGCAAGATAGCCCATCAGCTCAAAATTGTGATAGTATATATGAAGAGTTCAGCTGCAAAAACCTCATTTGAAAGACATTTGAAATTTCCTTCAAAAATGAGCATCAAACTCCTGTGTGTAGGTTCAGTAATTTCAAGTTTATGGCAAAGAACACGCTCTTTTAAACGTCTTTAAAACGAAATAATTCAACATAATAATAAAAGTCTGAGAAAAATGCTTATTTTTGATGGAAATTTCAGAAAACTTTTTGCATCTGAACTCTTTATATTTATAATTCTGAGAAATTTAGAGTAAAAGTCTGATTGGGGACATATAAGCTATGACATACATAGTCAGAATAATGTGTTTGTCTCTGATATCGAAATTGAATTCTGAAAGTGAGAATTACGAGATATTAACTCAGAAGCCTGAGAACATAAGGTCAGGCTACTGAGATATGAATTGAAATCTGTAGTATAAACTCAGAATTGTGAGATATAGTCTAGAATATGTCTATTCGTTCATATTTTTTTCTGAATTTAAAAAAGTCAGAATTCCAAGCAACAATGCAAACATCAATTACTGATAAAAGGATAATATTTAAAAAAGTAACTCTTAATATTTGTAATAAACTAAGGATTGTAAGAGAAAGAGGTCATAATTCTGTGTTTATGTCTTTAATTTCTGATTTTGCCCTCAGAATTGTGACAAAAAAGTGAGAACTACAAAATATAAACTCACATTTCTGAGGAACTGAAGGTATAAATTAATAATAATTCAATTTTTCAACTTATTTTTTAAGAGAAAAGGTAAGACATCTGGTTATATCTCTTATAATTTACAAGAAAATTCTGAATTGTTAGACAAAATGTTGCAATTACATTATTTAATTAGCTGTTTGAAGAAACTCTGGCTTTTGTAGATTAAAAAATTACAAAACAAACAAATGTTTACCAGCACTACATTTATCTACACCTTTCCAATCGACGCCACACCAAAGAATCTCAATGTGCAGCAATGCAACTCAATGAGATCTAATAATCATCTCTCTCTTGGTGCATATCTCTATCATGGCAGGATTATGCACTTGGAAGCAGGCAAAAAAAAAAATCATTACGGCAGCCCACTTGAATTTAATCACGCACACTACAGCATAAACAGCTTACATTTCTCATTAACCTGAGGTGCATCTCTAATCAGGGGAATACTTAAACAAACAAGCCCCCCAGTTAGAGTCGCAGCACTGATGTATATTCGGATGGTGCAAAATGTTAATATGAAAACTCATAATATTGCAATCTACAGCACAGGGGTCACCACATTTACCCCACTGACATATTTTAAGAGGAAAAAAAGGTGTTTAATCCGAAGGTGTTCATTTGGTTGTTTCTTTATGTGGCTTTAGAAGCAAGCTGCTCTGTATTATCCTTATTAGAAGCAACAAAAAGTTTCAGAAGTCAACTAGGAAACCTCTGAGGCACCCAAAGAACAACTTGATTACTTGCAATGTCAAAAATCAGATTGAGCATGTGTTTCAGTAACATGGCATCAGAAAGGAATGAATTAATGGGCTGGAATGCGGTCACCTTTTGTGATGATTAAAATATCAATTAAGCATGACATCAACACCCAGGATAGTGGAGGAAAAGGTTGTTTGATACTGTACAGCAACATAAACAGGTCACGCATAATTTATAAATATTTGTTTTAGGGCCCTTTGAATTGTTTTTTTCCCCAAACTCAGCTTTTTCCTGTTTTCATTTTTCAGACTCCCTTTTTGCTGTTTAATTTAGTCTTAGTAGATGGAATGCATTCATAATTCATTTAAATCATGAAACATATGCAGTTAAACAGTACTGTATTAAAGGTTTAAATGTAAAAGTGCATTTGTAGCATTTTAATCTGTTTCAATACAGAATTTCATCCAAAACAAACTAGGTTCTTTTGATGCTACTGTAATGTGATGTATTTTTTATTTAATGCCATATCAGCAACCAAGGCTGAATATTTCAATAAAAATATACAATTATCAATAATAATATACAATTTAAAACAACAAACAAGTGAATACATAAATTAGATAAGATTTTTAGTGTTAATACATGATAAAAATTCTAAAACAATTTCCTGGTGTCACTTTGTTAAAAAAAAATGTGCTTAATAGAGTTCATTTCATTAAAATGGTTTCTGGAATCATTAAAAGCAGGACAGTCCAGTAAAATGTTTTGTGATGCTACTACTTGCTGTAGTACATTGCAAGGATCAATTCTTTCTTTGCGATTTCTCCTTGTGTCGGATGTATATTTTTGACTTCAGGTTGTCATCGCAGTTGGACTTTCTCATCCAGTCCATTGAGTGTTGACAGAACTTGCTGAACAGTTGATGTCTCCCTCTCTCATTTCTTAAAAATAATACAGCTCTTTAGGATTTAGGTTTTATTTATTCATTTATTTATTTAGGATTTAGAGACAGATTTTTTTTTTTCTCTGAATAATCTCTGAAACAGTGTTTAGAAATACAGCATAATTTTTCACCTTATTAATGTACATTTTTTTAAATATCCAGAAATGAACAGCTTTCTGTACTTGAAAGCTCATGTTGTTTCTTTATTTGTTTATGGTTTTGAATTGGATTATGAGACCTTAATCTTTGAAAAGTTTTTAAATTTTAAATATTAATATCATTTTTAGCAATTTGAAGTGATATATTGGTGAGTTGATGTTACAAATTACAGTATAATTACTGCATAAACTGCCAGTATTTTTCACTATGTTATGTACTATACAATACTGATTCAATGCACTAAAACGTCAATAAAAGTCACGTTGTTAAACTGCTCAGTTAAATTTTAAAATATGATAAGTCGAAGGAACAGAGAGAAAGATGCCATTATGCAATTCAAAATCCTAAATAAAACAGGGAAAATGCAAAGAACATGCATTTGTGAATGAATTTAAGTGAAGTTTCACAAACTAATTTCGGGAGGAGCAAATGAAATAATTGATCGCAGCTGTTCTCCCATTTGCAATCATTAGTAAGCCAATCAGATTAATCCAAACTCACTAGCCTGACTAAAATTACTCCATCTTCATTTTCTGAAGAAACCCTCCATCCACCCCCTTTCCTCTTTTACCAGGGGGAGCTCTCGAGAACTACCTGATTCCAAACTTACTAATATTATCAAGCAATATCTAAGTGTGAACTCTTGAAATGGGTTTGAAAATGATATAATCCAAAATTTGACACATTCTGTGATAATGAATGTTTTATATTGAATTCTGTTTTTTTAAGTCTGGATTCTGCGTCATTTATGCACTGAAACGGGCTCATTCTTTTTTTAATGTTTGTGCCACAATAATGAACTTGTTATTGGAACTCGGGGGTGGGGAATTTTCCATATATATATATATATATATTGTGATGACCCCAGGATTCCAGTTTGGATCTGGCAGATCCTGATTGGGTGTCATAGTTGCTCACCAATTGGTTCAAAGCATATTAATGCGAGTGTGTGCTGTAGCTTCTGGAGGACAGTGTGGCTACTTGGCCGTCCTCGTGTCAAGACCATCTCTTTATTTCATTTTGTTTGGCATTATTTATATGTGTAGTTAAAGTTAGTTATTTTCTTTATTATTCCCTAGACATTTGTTTGTTCCTTGATTCGTTGTTCTATTTAGTTTTATGTATAATAAATAAGTTGTATATATTCTTTTGTTGTCTGAGCATTTTTATGTTGCGACTCGAACGAGGGGGTCGTAACAATATATGTATGGGATCGTTCAGAATGAATAAACAATTTGCCATATGGGCAATTTGCATATGGGAAACACCCATACACACTCATTCACACACATACAGTACAATACAGACAATTTAGCCCACCCAATTTATCTATACCACATGTCTTTGGACTTGTGGAGGAAACTGGAGCACCTGGAGCAAACCCACGTGAACACAGGGAGAACATGCAAACTCCACAGAAAAATGCCAACTGACCCAGCCGAGGCTCGAACCAGCTACCTTCTTGCTGTGAGGCTTATTTTCTTTTTTTTTGTTTCTTTTGTTTTGCTTTATTATTTTATTTTATTTTATTTTATTTTATTTTATTTTATTTTATTTTATTTTATTTTATTTTATTTTATTTTATTTTATTTTATTTTATTCAGTTATGCTTATTATTATAGACCTTGGGCATAAGTGTTTCATTCATCATACATTTCTGTCCAGCCTTTATACCATTACTGGTTTCAAAACAAAATCCTTGTCAGACAGCATCTCTGCACATGTCTTTTATCTCCATCCTTGTGCTAGTTTTCACCGATTGGTTGTACCTTCCCAATACTAACAATTAAAGCAATTCACACAACCATAAAGTGTGTCCCCTTTCAGACAGCACAGTTGCTAGGTAACATCTCTGTCCATCTGGAATGAAGTACAAAAGGACATACAAATGTATGAGACATTCTGGAATGTGACAATTGCAGATAGATTTTTCTTTCTGTCACTTTTTCAGCAAGGTACATACAAACTTCCCTGGTAAGAAACAATATAGCTCTTCACGTTTTTACATGGAAAGGTCACCTCTTGATCTGATATTATCAGTTTTACCTTTACAATCACATCCATCAGTCTTGGCTGGGCCACCAAAGCACTTAGTACAAGATTAGTAGCATGTAAATTGTACTTAATCTCCACAGAATTCCTCCCAAAAGCATCGTTACCCAAGTAGCGCGTAGAAACGTTTGCAAATTAACAAGCGTGTCCCACCACTTGTAAGTCCATTATGTGCAACTTGATGGATCGTTCTCCTCGCTTTCACACTTAATCAGACACAAAAGCACATTGTTGATCTTTACAAAGTCAATGATTTCTACATACTGGATTGAATGAGTAAAAACTCAACTGCTCTTTTCCTCTTCTAATCTTTCTTTTTTTCTCCAATGGCTGGTTCAAATCAAGCCTGAACAAGGTGGTAACATATTTCATGATGAATAACAACCAGAAATACATGCATTGCATTATAGTCTATAATACTTTGATTTATTTCTTAAAATATAAGCATTATATACAACTATTCAACTTTAAACTATTTTTTGTACCATGTTTATGAGTCATTGGCCATATTTGAAAAAGCCATTTACATTGAAAAAGATATACTGTATGATGCAAACATTAAAACGTATTAGTTATGGTCATAAGCTGGAACCCCCACCACACACACTAGAGGGCACTCCAGCAATATGTACATTCCTCCAGTCATTCACCCGGACTACACATCCCATCGTGTATTGTGCCAATCACAATTTAGCTGTTATCATCCAGACACTGATTACAATCATGATTTCGAATCTAGTCACATGACTTGGGTGTTTCGAATTGCTTAAGTCACATGACCTGGGTGTTTCGAATCGATTTAGTCATGTGACCTGGGTGTTTCGAATCGCTTAAGTCACGTGCCCTGGGTGATTCAAATCGCTTTAGTCGTGTGACCTGGGTGTTTCAATTTGCTTAAGTAACGTGACCTGCATGTTTCGAAAAGCTTAAGTCACGTGACCAGGGTGTTTTGAATTGCTTTAGTCATGTGACCCGGGTGTTTCGAATCACTTTAGTCACATGACCTGGGTATTTCGAATAATTTTAGTCATGTGACCTCGGTGTTTCGAATCGCTTAAGTCACTTGCCCTGGGTGTTTCGAATCGCTTTAGTCATGTGACCTGGGTGTTTCGAATCATGTAAGTCACATGACCTTCATGTTTTGAATCGCTTAAGTCACGTGCCCTGGGTGATTCAAATCGCTTTAGTCGTGTGACCTGGGTGTTTCGAATTGCTTAAGTCACGTGACCTGCATGTTTCGAATAGCTTAAGTCACGTGAGCAGGGTGATTTAAATCGCTTTAGTCGTGTGACCTGGGTGTTTCGAATTGCTTAAGTCACGTGACCTGCATGTTTTGAATAGCTTAAGTCACGTGACCAGGGTGTTTCGAATTGCTTTAGTCATGTGACCCGGGTGTTTCGAATCACTTTAGTCACATGACCTGGGTATTTCGAATAACTTTAGTCATGTGACCTCGGTGTTTCGAATCGCTTAAGTCACGTGCCCTGGGTGTTTCGAATTGCTTTAGTCATGTGACCTGGGTGTTTCGAATCATTTAAGTCACATGAACTTCATGTTTCGAATCGCTTAAGTCACGTGCCCTGGGTGATTCAAATCGATTTAGTCGTGTGACCTGAGTGTTTCGAATTGCTTAAGTCACGTGACCTGCATGTATCGAATAGCTTAAGTCACTTTGCCTGGGTGATTCAAATCGCTTTAGTCGTGTGACCTGGGTGTTTCGAATTGCTTAAGTCACGTGACCTGCATGTTTCAAATTGCTTAAATCATGAGACCAGGTTGATTCAAATCGCTTTAGTCGTGTGACCTGGGTGTTTCGAATTGCTTAAGTCACGTGACCTGCACGTTTCGAATAGCTTAAGTCACGTGACCAGGGTGTTTCGAATTGCTTTAGTCATGTGACCTGGGTGTTTCGAATCACTTTAGTCACATGACCTGGGTATTTCGAATAACTTTAGTCATGTGACCTCTGTGTTTCGAATCGCTTAAGTCACGTGCCCTGGGTGTTTCGAATCGCTTTAGTCATATGACCTGGGTATTTCGAATCATTTAAGTCACATGACCTTTATGTTTCGAATCGCTTAAGTCACGTGCTCTGGGTGATTCAAATCGCTTTAGTCGTGTGACCTGGGTGTTTCCAATTGCTTAAGTCACGTGACCAGCATGTTTCGAATAGCTTAAGTCACGTGACCTGGGTGATTCAAATCGCTTTAGTCATGTGACCTGGGTGTTTCGAATTGCTTAAGTCACGTGACCTGCATGTTTCGAATTGCTTAAGTCACGAGACCAGGTTGATTCAAATCGCTTTAGTCGTGTGACCTGGGTGTTTCGAATTGCTTAAGTCACGTGACCTGCATGTTTCGAATAGCTTAAGTCACGTGACCAGGGTGTTTCGAATTGCTTTAGTCATGTGACCTGGGTGTTTCGAATCACTTTAGTCACATGACCTGGGTATTTCGAATAACTTTAGTCATGTGACCTCGGTTTTTCGAATAGCCTAAGTCACGTGCCCTGGGTGTTTCGAATCGCTTTAGTCATGTGACCTGGGTATTTCGAATCATTTAAGTCACATGACCTTCATGGTTCGAATCGCTTAAGTCACGTAACCTGGGTGTTTCAAAGTGCTTTAGTCATGTGACCCGGGTGTTTCGAATAACTTTAGTCACATGCCCTGGGTGTTTCAAATCGCTTAAGTCACGTGCCCTGGGTGCTTCGAATCGCTTTATTCATGTGACCTGGGTGTTTCGAATCATTTAAGTCACATGACCTTCATGTTTCGAATCGCTTAAGTCATGTGACCTGGGTGTTTCGAAGTGCTTTAGTCATGTGACCCGGATGTTTCGAATCACTTTAGTCACGTGACCTGGGTGTTTCAGATCATGCTTTAGTGAGGTTTGGGGTCTCAACACTGTGTTGAAATGTTAATTTCGCGTCAGCCATCCCACGTCATTGCAAAGCCTTGTCTGGATTTTGGATTACTCTTTGTGGATTAACCTTGACATTATTGTTTGCTCCTGTTTTGACCCCTTGCCTGTCTGGTCATTCTTCAAATAAAGCTGCATTTGAAACTCCACTTCCGTTGTATGCTCTCGTACACGACACATGCACTAACCATTTAATAGTTTACAAATAATTCAATATCAGAATCAGAATCAGAAAGAGCTTTATTGCCAGGTTTGTTCACACATACGAGGAATTTGTTTTTGTGACAGAGCTTCTACAGTGCAACAGGATAACAGAGACAGGACAAAAAACAGATAATAAATATATTTAAAAAAAAAACTGAAAAATAGATATGGTAAAAGTGTTTTGAGTTTACAGAATAGTATTGTGCAAGGAAATGTTTGTAAGTGTTGAAGTGATAATCTGCCATGTAATCATAATTTGCACAAAAAAAGGCATTAAAGTTGTTTCACTGCCTCCAGTGTTTGTTTCGCTTGAAATATGCCACTAGAGAACCTTACAGGAGGTTAGGAATTGAACAGACCGGGACAGTGAGGCCCAAGAGACCCCTCTAATTACAATGGAGAACAGCCAAGTAGACGCAATGCAAATGTCCTTCAGACAATTACGTGATGCCGACGCTAGCATTCCTGAATGTTTCCTGACTCTCATCATCATTTTAACATCTCACCACATAATTAGAAATGAGCAGCCCAGAGCTGAAAGCAGCCAAGCTCATGCATCCTAGTTTAGCTGCCCCTTCATCAAACTGTACCCTGCATTCAGATACAGTAAATGGAAAATGAGCTCCGCTATTGACCTTCCTCATTTAATATAGCTCACAGAAAAGAAACAGCGGATGCGTTTTAATTACCCTGCCCTCTGATTACACATCATCATCTTGGGCAGCGGTTATTGCAACGTGATGGAGTTTTAGGCTAATGCAATTTGTTGGAGCATCACAAATGCGGCAGCAGGAAAAAAAAATGTCAACATGCGATTTGGCTTTAGGAAAACAATTAAGGAAAATGATTAGGTTGTGTCTTCACACAGGTGACATTTATATTTATATTTCGGTCCAAGAGTAAAATTATATCTGGAGAAAAATGTAAAGTTGACTGCTGTATTTAGAAAAACATTGTTGTTGAGAGAGAGCTGATAATGCCTCGTAAAGTAATGGGCATATTAAAAAGACATGTAATTGTAATTAGCCTTGGTTGTTCCTCGTGGCTATGGAAACTAATTTCCCTCAGGCATGCTTGTGTATGTAAAAGAGGGGAGTATGAAAACATGTAGCTTACTATTTATGAAATAATACAGTTCTTATCGAAGGTTGCTGTCTTCTAGGCATTGTGGTTTAATGGACCTAGAATACGGTTTCAATAGTTCTTGCTGTGCTTTTGAAAAGTGTCCGATTTGAAATATATGGAAATCTATGTGAGCATATACAATGTTATCCTATCAAATCTGGCAAAATAATATGCAATTTTTCATGGGTGCTTCATATTTTCAGGTTTATCATTATTGTTTGTATCCTTTGTCTCTCTCGTTATTTACCATCCATCCTACTACACTACCTGACAAAAGTCATGTTGCCTATCCATGTTTTAAGAACAACAAATAGTAACTTGACTTCTAGTTGATCAATTGGTATCAGAAGTGGCTTATATGAAAGGCAAAGGCCTCAAAATTACGCTTATTATACCGAATAAAATATGATCATGCTTTGATTTTTAATTATTTAATTAAGACAGTAAGGTCTGACTTTGCTTAGACAAAGGTTTTGTCACATCACAGAAATAATGTACATTATAGAATATAAAAAAATAATAATATTGTATGACTCCCATGAGCTTGGAGGACTGCATCCATACATCTCTGCAATGACTCAAATAACTTATTAATAAAATCATCTGGAATGGCAAAGAAAGCGATCTTGCAGGACTCTCAGAGTTCATCAAAATTCTTTGGATTCATCTTCAATGCCTCCTCATTCATCTTACCCCATACATGCTTAATAACGTTCATAATTAGTGACTGGGCTGGCCAATCCTGGAGCACCTTGACCTTCTTTACTTTCAGGAACTTTGATGTGGAGGCTGAAGTATGAGAAGGACCTACTGAAGAATTAGCCCTCTCCAGTGGTTTTAATGTAATGGGCAGCACAAATGTCTTGATACCTTAGGCTGTTGAAGTGGCCATCCACTCTGCAGATCTCTTGCTTGGCCCCATACTGAATGTAACCTCAAACCATGATTTTTCCTTCACCAAACTTGACTGATATCTGTGAGAATCTGGGGTCCATGTGGGTTCCAATAGGTCTTCTGCAGTATTTGTGATGATTGGAATGCAGTTCAACAGATGATTCATCGGAAAAATGTACATTCTGCCACTTTTCCAAATAATCAACTAGAAGTCAAGTTATTATTTGTTGGTCTAACAACTGGGATTGACTACAAGACTTTTGTCAGGTAGTGTACAGTGCAAATCAATGGGCGAAGTTAAGCAGGAGGATTTAGATACGCTTTTATGTGTTAGCAGACTTGCTTCAATAAGATAATGTTTACAGAACAATGAACACTCGATTTAAATGTGCCATATGCTGCATTGGTTTAATAAGTTAAATTGTTCTCTAATATTTACATGTACATAGTAGGTTTATGGATTTGGTCGTTTAAAAAAAATCTCCAGAAATGGTTTTATAAATTTATTACTACATATAAAACACCTAGAATCAGAAGGTCCATAATTGACCATATATGGATTGAATATAGCAGTTAACACACAGAGCATGATGTATGCTGAAAATGGACAAATATAAACCCAATCAGAGTAACGTTAACCTATTTAACCTAAATTTTATTTAAACTTGACAAAAGAGACGTATAGAGATGTATCGCATTGTATTTTTAAGCTATAATGTCAATGGAAGCACAACAAGGACTTAATATCAACCACTGCATGAACGGATGACAGTTGAGCTGAGTGATTTGACACGACTCAGAAGTGTACATGTGTTAACGTGAAACATACGCTTTAAAATTTACAGTAAACAATACATTTACAAAAAATACAATTAAACATACTTTATGTTTCTTTGGAGTGGAGCAGAATAAATGTATAATGTGTAAATCTTGCATTTTTGAACCGTCCGTTGTTCCGTTTTCAAACTAAAAGTCACACATACAGTACTTTGTAAGTTAAATATAAGCTTCATAATAACTAGGGAGGGAAACTATCATTGCTTTCTCGTTGTTGCTTATCAAACGCAGCATGAGGCATGCATATTAATGATCTCAGAGCTTCATATGAGACTGATGTTTTGGTACAGATGAACATGTAACAGTTTTCTTTGTCTTCTATGACTTGGCTTGTTTTCCACTGGGGTTTATCACTTGTAGAATTTAGATGAGGTTCACAGTATGTCCATTTTCATATACTGACCTCTTATTATAAGACTATACCGAGATATACCCAGATTTTCTTTATAGAGCAGCTTTAAATGAGAATTTCGGTTTCTCAGTTTGTGGCCCCTTTAAATGATCTCATTTCCACATTATGGGATAATCTGCTCACATCCTTGTCACGGTTATGTTTAGGGGTAGGGTTAAGTGTGAGACTTTTTAATAAAAATATAAAATTTTCATACAAATTAGATGAAATGAGATATATTTCGTCATTAGATTCATGTTCGTTGGACATCTAACATAGATTAAACTGCAAAAAATATAAATGGGTATAGTTGCAAATGAGTTAAAAAGCAAATCATCATACTAAATACGGTACTTGCCAAACTCTGAGGAATCCATCTAGATGTCAGACATCACATCAGGCTGTCGAAAATGTTATATAATTTAGAATCTCCATTTTTAAATTGGCATTAAGCACATTTTTGATCTGCACTCTTAAAAGTGACATGTACTGAACAGTTAGTTAGCATGCGTGGCGTAGTGACGCCAAGTGCACCGCACCGAGGAGAAAGCGTGTTCCTGAATGACCGTAGGGGCCGTAATTATGATATTATTCAGAAAGACCTGCTCCCGAGCTCCCTGCTTTTCAACAAGCGCGGCATGTCAGCGCTGCTTTCACCGTGCGCTGCGGATTGAGGTAAATGGACCCTGGGAGTCACACAAAAAATAGCCTTTGCTTAAAAAGAACACCTTAATAAGACTATAAGAATGACTAGCTGAAAACTTTTCACACCGAAGTCAGATCAAAGAGTTTGAGAAAGCTCACCCGAAACGTTGGGGTCGGGAACCCAGGGAAAGGAGGATTTATTATAAAGAGCTTCTGTAAACTGGGGATGAAAAGCACCACGTGTTGGAGGAAGTCGATCTTTTGAAGCCGGGGCCCAGTGGTGGAGTCTGTTCAGTCGTGCATGCGATTATGTTGATTTTCCAACTTGCCTGACACGCATCTGTGGATTTCAGGTGCTGATTCATAACTGGAAATCTAAGCGTAAGTATCTATCAGGCTCTTTAAGGCTGACAACAAAGAACTTGTCTTCTGTTTTAATTCCCTCACCCTTTATTTCAATTCCAAGCAGGGTAAAAATCACAGACAGCTTTTTTTTTGCATGCGTGTCCCTGTGGTAGGTTTGCCTGCAGTTACGCTTTTAAGTATGAAGACGTGCTGACGTGCACAGACCCCCACCAGGAAAGCATCTACATTACTGACATCAGACTCTTTGAAGCACTTTCTCTCCCTGCAGCTTTGACTTCATTTATAATTTCAAACACTCGATGGCGACGTTGCTGTGAACCGGGTGCAAAAGACCACCATGCTGTGTGCCATTTTTTCCCGCCCATTCGCTACGTGTGCACATGTTTTTGCTAGAGGGCTTCTGAGAAATAATTTGGCATCTGCCGTGGGACCTGTGTGTGTGTGTGTGTGTGTAAACCGCAAAGTGCAAAGACGAACCCTCTGGCCTTGTCTTTTGTGCCTCTTTTTTTGAGCATTGGCTATCATTTCAAAGGAAGTTTAGCAGGGGTGTGCAATTACGCCCTGAGGCAATCAGGTGCTTATCTTTTTGCTAGATGCTCGTTTACGCTAATTGTGACTCAGCTAGTTGAGGCACAGTAACACCGAATGTTACCTGAGGAACATAGCTTCGATCTTATCTCTTATTCGAAAGCATTGCTTTGTGATAATATCTTATGCTGTCATACATGCTACCATTCAAAAGTTTTGAGCTTGGGAGTTTCTTTTAATCTTTGTAGAAGATTGTTTTTTTTTCATTGAAGTCTCCTTTTTGAAGAAAAGTAAAACAAACATTTTTTTTATTTGAACACGTTTTAAAATGCAACTTATTCCTGTGATATAGGATAATAAATTCCTGTGATAAAGCTGCATTTTCAGCATCATTACTACTTTCATAAATAATTTTAATATGCTGATATGGTGCTAAAGCAACATTTAATAACGGAAATACAATTGATTTTGAGAAATGTAATCAATTTAACTGCTCTGTAAAACAAGAACAAGTTGAACTGACTTGTAACACTGTTATTGATCTCAACTGAATCAATATTGAAGTGACGAGCTAAATAATCAATTATCTTCTACAGTGGCACATTGTAATGTAAATGTAATGTGTATAGTACTTTTATTGTGTATGGCCATCCACCTAAAGCACTTCACAATCCACTTGGATGCTGCACACCCCTACGCTTTTCAAGAAGTGCCATGGGATTTTTAATGACCACAGAGAGTCAGGACCTCTCCTCCGAAAGACGGTGCTCACTGACAGAATAGTGTCCCCTTCACTTTACTAGGGCAGCGAGTCTTGTTTCATATTTAATGAAGTTTGTAACAGAGACATAATTACTGAACTGAAAATTAGGGCTGCTCGATTATGAAATGTAGTCATAATTATTTATGCTTTTTATAACAAGTATAAGAGTACATATTTAATTATAATCTGGAAGAATTAATTTGATTTGTTTCTAAAGCTACAAGATCCTTCATTCAAGAGCAGTGAGTAATTTTGTCCTTATGTTATTAATAATAATTCCAGTTGGCAGCAGGAATATAGCCAGCTGTCACTTTAAGAGCCACATGGATCAGATTTACTGTTACACATGTATTTTTTCTCAACTCTTTATGCAAATTTATTACATAACAAAGGAGTGTTTATGGGAATAGTCACTAGGTATCATGTTTTGATATATTTCTGCACGTATTTGACTATTTAGGCATGCAGCTTGTGATAAAAGATGACTTTCCATGTCAGTATTCTGTTCTGTCTTTGAGGCAAAAATATAAATGTAATTTCGTCTCTTATGCCAAAATCGAAATGGAAATTGAATATCGATTAATTGCCGTATTAGAAAAATAGCAACGCATTTGCAGCAGATTTAATTTTAGACTCAAAGATGGCAAGTCTTAATGAACAAAACAAAACAATTATATAGTAATAATGTTTAGTAGCAAAAGCTATACAATGTTATTAGGACTGTAAATCCTTTCTGGACTGTCAAAAAAGGGAAGATACAGTTTCACAGTTCAGTTTCCCTCACATTGACTGCTGCATGCTGCTTTTTCAAGTTAGTGGATGGAGATCACATGAACTCAAAAAACACCCTGAGGCTTTCAGTTTGAAAACAGAGACACTGCAGAAGTAAATTATGTTGTGCCGTAACTGACTCCAATCACAACCCATACAAAAATTTCATTGACCGTTACAACGTATACAACAATTGGTTCTGCTTCTCAAACCTGATTGGCCGAGCTGTAATTTAAGAGTGCTGATATATGAAATTGAAAAAGTGAATTAAATTATTTTGTGTGTAAATGTAGATCAGTGTTTCCCAACCCTGTTCCTGGAGGCACACCAACAGCACATATTTTGGATGTCTCCCTAATCTGACCCATTCATTTTTTGGAGTCTATTCTAATGTTCTAATGAGTTGATTCAGGTGAGAGTTTGATTATGGAGAGGTTGAAAAATGTGTACAGTTGGTGTGCCTTCATGGACAGGGTTGGGAAACACTGATGCAGATGACTTTTAATCAAATAAACTATTGATAATGTAATTAACATAATTATTAGGTTTACCATTTGGATACCAATTTATATTTACATAATTATATCTCAGTGCTTCCCACACATTGACTTTAGTTGGGCGGGCCGCCCAGGTATATTAATGGCCACCCAATTATTGTCACAATCAAACATGCAGATAGAACTACAAATCCACCATTATATGGACTAAAGATCCAGTCACGCACCTGTTCCGGATTCTGCTGATTGCACACACACACAGCTGGAGGATTGTCCAGGACTGATTACATGTAAAACAGGACACACACATCAGTGCTGAGTCTTGTTCATTTGTTATCTGGATTATTAAATTGTTTTAAACAGTTTTAAACCATTGTTTAACCTTTTTTTTATTATTATTTATATTACTTTATTAACCATTTTAAAATTAATTTCATTTTATATATAAATTTTATATGAACTTAATTTCAGTGCTTTAAAATATGTTTTTTTTTACTTAATTATTTACATAATTTTTTTAATTTTAAAAAGTTAAACTGAAATTTAACTGTATTTTGTAATTAATTAATCTCTCTCCCTCTCTCTCTCTGTACATATTAATACAAATGCACTATAATATAATATTAAAGGGCACCTATGATGAAAATCATCTTTTTGAATCTGTTTGGACAGAACTGTATGTAGGCATAGTGTGTCCACAGTCATATTGGGGTGATGTAAAGACAATAAGTCTCTTTTTTAAATTTCCTGATGTTAAAATAGGATCCAAAATCCTCCCATTTTGAGGCCAACTGCAACGTGACGTAGGAGTGTGGTTTCCCCGCCCACCGAAATGATTGACAGCCACTTATTAACATGTCTCCATAGTAACACGTAGAATCATATCCACAAGACAGGACGTGCGCAAAGCATCTGGGATTAAAAGATCTGTTCGGCTCTCTGTGATCATCAGTCATCATCAAATGTGATCATAAATGAGTTTTACCAGTTTAAAAGGTTTTAAAACAGTTTTGTTGTAATGAATTACACTATTTTATCGTCTTTATCACCACAGCCACATGTCAGTACAACTATAAAAGAAGACGCTTCAATTCCAGTTTGTAGACATTAAATCAGGTTTATTTTGTACTTTACACATGGATATTAATATGTATCCTGTCACAGTTACATGCAAAAACAGTGCAAAGTTAAACATGCGCGCTGTGTGTGTCTTTGTAACAACATTGTGTGTGACTCATCGTTGCAGAAAGGCTTGAATTAACTCCACAACAAACGCATAAAATAATCATTGGGCAAGTTCTTTCTGTAGTATTTCTCACAAACATTACGTGAGATCGTCTACCTTCATGTCTGTCACTGTGCTGTTTATCTGACGCAGCCGGAGATTACGGCACACTCTGACAGGCGCGTGCAGTGGGCTGGGAGAACTAGCATTAAAGGCACAGGCAACAAAAACAGCTACATTGTGTTCAGAGCAGAAAATGCCAATATTCTGAAAGGTGTTTTGAGCTGAAACTGGGACACTGGAGACACTAAAGACTTATATTTAGTCTTGAAAAAGGGGTAAAATAGGTGCCCTTTAATAAAATGGAGGGAATAACATCCCATCATAACCAAATATAAACCCCAAACTTTACAACACTGCATAAAAACGCAGTGACGACCATCCACTTCTTTGCTAGCAACCACCGCCCAGACTTCCTTCAAAGAACAAAAAAATCTATTCTCAGCCGTTCTCTAACTAATAATAAGCATCAGCACAAGGACACAGACAGGACAGCTTGGAAGTCCCACAGTCATTTCAGAGCGAGCCACACATTTGCATCTCCAAAATCCTGGCACAGTATAAAAACTCCCACTGGGCTCAATTTAAGCATCTCAGGTATTTATAATAGCAAGCCGAAAAGAAAGAAAAAAAAAACACAGAGAAAGAACTGAATGAAGCTGTGAAATATGTCAAACATTATTCTCGATAATGCATGTGTTTGCAGCTGAATGTCGACGCCACATCCACAGATATCAAAAAAGAAAAACTCCATCCAGATGCTGTTTGCACTCTTTTCAATTTGCGTCGCAATGCAACCGTCAGTGAATAAGTCCTCTCTCTTTAACCTTATTCACTTCCTTTGTGCATGTGATTTCTTGGCGGCATCCCCATGTTGTTTTTCCTCTTCATCCGCTCAACATGTGTCTTCTAGAGGGAAGAACTGGCAGTGGTAGCTCCGCTATTCCCCACTGTATCATTAAGCAAGCCTGCAGTGGAGCCGAGACTTTCGACAGTCTGACAACTGTCTCTTCAGCCAAGCATCGCCTGGCTCGCGAGCCCAAACAAAGACTTTCTTTGGCAAATTTTGCCTGGCAATTACCTAAAACAGCATGGGATTTGACATGATTAATTCAGTTGGTGTAAACATTTCATTAGGATGCTAACAGGTGGATAAACAGATGTGGGTTGATATAGCATGGCTCGTCGTTCCTTGTGAGGAAACACATCAATAAAACATCTTTTTCTCGTATGTAGCCTTTAATAAAAAAGAAGGCCACGAATAACGACACGTTCTGACGTTTTAAATTCTATATGACGTCTTTTTGTGCTGCAGAAACTCCGATGGGATTCAAGTTCAAGAGCGGAAAGAGGCAAAAAGAATTGCTTTTGCAGATTTAGGTCAACAGCTCGACTGAACGGAGGACGGAGCGTGAGATCAAGATTTACATTCGGTTCATGGCGTATGCAAATAACTGGCTAATGCAAGGGTGCAGAGTTGAGTGTGAAACATATGTGATGCATCGGGTGCCAAAATCACATGTGTATTCTTTAAGGATAAAGATAGCTTAACTTTAAGTGTCATAAAACATACATCTGGATATAGCATATAGCTAAAAGAAGCATTCAGAAAAGACATATGTGAGCCTCAAACACCATTGTTTCCTCTTTTCTTGTAAATTCTGTGAAAGTAAGGTGAATAACAGGCCAATCTGAACAAAACATCAACCTGTGTGTATTATTAATATGCACAACCCAGACAGTGTTTAATTGGCCATGGTTCCTGATAATATAACAACAATGATATTTTTCCTTTACTGTAAAGTTTCATTTGAGAAAAATTAAGCAAAATATGAAAAGGCTCTCGAAGAGGGATTTTGGCTGCATTTACACTGCAGATCTTGATGGTGATATCCGATTTTTTTGATGACCAGCTTACATCATCTTTTAAAAGTGACTCGTATCCAATCGTCTGCATTTACACAGCACACGGCAAAGGCGCAATGACCAGGAAAAAAAAAAGAGCGGGCGCTGACTAACAGCTGATAATTAAAGAGTGCTCTTTTCTCTATTCCTGTATGTAATCTGTTCGCAGCTTTTGACAAGCTGTTTTACTATAGTTTATGACAGAAAGGTTCTTATTTGTCCATCTTCTTTTGATTTATAGGCTTTTTTAAACCTTTAGGCTTCTTAATGTAATGTCCATGGCATGATTTATGCACGTGATGTATGCACTAGTTTTATATTAGTTTATATTGGTTACGTGGCGGACATTGCGCTCTCTCGCTCTCGTTAACATGCTTAAATACCTGTGCTTAATGACAATATAAAAGCTGTTTAAGTCCTCAGGTATGAGATTTAAGGTTTGGGACTCTGCTGAAGTCTGTTCTGAAAAGAAAGTGTCAGACTTGATGTCATTCGCTACGGGTTTTAATGACGCGCGACTCGTATTGACAGGTAAAAATCCGATCTACCTGCTTACACTGGAGACACGAGGGCACAGTTCCGATTCATATCAGATAAGTTTCCACATATGAACAAGTGCATCCATGTGATTTGTTCCTGCTTGCACGTACATGGGCCATATCTGATCTGTGCCACATGAGAGAAAAATAAAATCGGAATTGAGTCACTTGAACAGTGCAGTGTAAATGCAGCCTTTATGCCTGATTAACTGTGTGTTTTGTTAGCTTAACATGTATATTGTGAATAATATGCCAAAACAATCTGAATTTGAATTTTCATTCATTAATTTTCTTTTCGGCTTAGTCCCTTTATTAATCTGGGATCGCCACAGCGGTATGAACCGCCAACTTATCCAGCATATGTTTTTATGCAGCGGATGCCCTTCCAGCTGCATCCCATCTCTGGGGAACATCCATGCACTCTCATTCACACTCATACACTACGGCCTACCTAATTCACCTGTACCGCATGTCTTTGGACTGTGGGCGAAACCGGAGCACCCGGAGGAAACCCACACGTATGCGGGGAGAACATGCAAACTCCACACAGAAACGCCAACTGACCCAGCCAAGGCTCGAACCAGCAACCTTCTTGCTGTGAGGCGACAGCACTAGC
Source organism: Danio aesculapii (assembly GCF_903798145.1). Classification (NCBI taxonomy): domain Eukaryota; kingdom Metazoa; phylum Chordata; class Actinopteri; order Cypriniformes; family Danionidae; genus Danio; species Danio aesculapii. The sequence continues at coordinate 17,366,739 of NC_079444.1, forward strand.
TAATTTGAATTTTGTTCATTTAAATGATTGACAATTGTAATTTAATAAATGTGAATTTTTATATGCCGTTAAAAAATATTTGTACCGATTTCTAGACCCTCCCAAACCCCCCACTCTTTTAATTCGCACCCTGTAATTTGTCCATAACCATAAATCAAACAGAGGTGAGAGATTCTTAGTTGAATTTTGGGGTCATCGTCTACTCTTCCCTGTTAATCACCCCTGACCTACTTTTTGCAGAATTTTAATTTCACGATCTGAATTCTGGTTTTGAATTTTATAATATTTAATTTGATGCTCTGAATTTCTTCATCTTGGAAATTTAAAACTGTATTTTTACAAACTTGATATCTGCAGTCTATGAATTTGAGTTTGAAAATATGTTTATAAAAAATTCAGCCTTGAAAAATTCAGTTGTCTTAAACTGATGTTTCAGAAGTTTAATATTCAAGTTATGAAATTCAAAAAATTTTAAATATTCAAATTGATTGAATTACAATTGTCAATATTTCAAATGAACACAAATCAAATTCACATTGTTTTGGCATATAATTAGCTCCATATGTTTGCACCTGGATTTCCACAAGTGGACAATGACATTGTATTTTATTACACTGACCTTTGTCATTTTTAACTGCAAAAACACATTCTCTGTGACTGAAGTCTAACAGAATTGTTTGTATATTGTAACTTGTTACCCATGTTAAAAGTGGGTATGAAAAGATGATGTGTAGTGTGAAAAGCTTATGTACGCCTGTGCTAAAATAAACCCAGCATTGTAATAAATCATAAAATACACCATAAATATGACATTAAGAATTTATATTGTATATCCAGCACTGACTATTTAAAAAAAACACACATTGGCACAACTTTATTTAATCTAAAACATAAAATAGGTCAACTAAAACATGCATATTTCAGATCCATTAGATGCGTTGATGCACTTTACTGCGGTCACTGCATCCGTTCCTTTTGAGAATACAAACCCTGTTCTTTACTTATGAAAACCAATATACTTTATGGTACTGTAAAGCAGCCTGTCACTGAGTTTGATGGAACGCAATACTCTCTTTTTAGACAGTGAGAAAATTAAAACGGTTTGAAGCTGCCAAAAAGCATTTAGACTGACGAAATCAAACCATCTGTTATTTGTGCAGTTTATAGATACACAAGGAGAAAAACTTAGCTTTGAGTTTTTAGGTCTTAAACTTCAGCAAATTGGGTGAGGGAATTGGAAACAATTGTTTCCTATTAAAAACAATAACCCCTCAACTTTAAATAAAGGTCAGATATTTAATGTAATCATGTCATTTGTAGCCTAATCATATTATTTTTTCACAATTGAAATTGAAATGATAATCAAATATCATGGATGGTATCACAATATTCATTAATAATAATTATTAAAACTATTATTATTAATTAATAATAGTATTAAAACTAACTAAGCTCATTTTGTAATATTAAATTATATGTTTAAGAAATTGAGGTGTCTTTATTAATAAAATAACAGCCAAATTTTGAGCTCTTTTTTTTGACACTGCGTCTCTCTTCAAATGACCTAATTTAACAATAATTTGTAAATGTTACTGTATGAACTCATTTTATAGCCTTTGTAATGTAAAATGTAAAAACTAAAAATTTTTCAATGAATAGTTAATGAATTAAAGTTATATATAAGCACATTTATGCAGACAGAACATGGAAAACTCAGGAGATTGTGTGATTATTTTTCTAAATAAATAATAACCCACTTTGGGACTACTTAACTTGACCACTTCATAATAACTTTTAGCATTTCAATGGTGCTAAGGTTAATTGAACAAATAATGCTTGTATTAAAGGTGCCATATGAAAATCTGAATATACCTATAGCCGAATAATAAAAGTTCATGACATACCATGGGTCTCAAACACCACTGTTTTCATGTTAAATCCATAAGTGTAGTAACCCAATAAAAAATAGGTCAATCAGAACAAAAAACAGACTTTGACGTTCCACATAAGATCATTATTAAGTATGATCTCGGCAGCATTTAATTGGCTAAAACCTTTCCTGGTGAGATTACAACAATGATAATTTACATCCTTATTGTCTATAACATTTCATGATATTTCCTATATGAGTCTTATTTTGACTTTAAGAAATAAAAACGCAGATCATAAGTTTATTCAGCACCACCTCAAAAAGCCATACGGTTAGTTTAACTGAATCGTTTGTTTGTTTATTTAACATGTATAATGTGAATATTTCTGTGTACTTTTGTAATGAGGCAACAGACACATGTACAGTATGTTTGAAATGAAGCAGACGTAAACTGCTAAAAAAATGGGAGTAAATGCACATTTACTGTATGCATCATGTCATATCTCTTAGCTTCTACAGAAAAATGACAACAATTAATATAACATAAAACTCTAGTTGTTCATATACATTAAGCTCACAAAATACAACTCCAAATACATCTCTGTGTGTCTGTAATAGAAAAGCAGACTTAGTTGCCTACAGACAGCTCACGTAACGTGAACCTCTTCTCCGCTTGAGTTTAAATGATTGTCATATGTCAGGCATCTACTCAGTTTGTTCAAGCATTTTTGGATAACTGAAGTATGATTATTTTGCACATGTGCAATTTCAGAGACTCTCACACTGTGTGAGCGTCACAGACATAAGCTGAGAGCAGCATGAGAACAGAGCTTATTAATATTTACAACCCTTCCGAATAAGATAAAAAAACTGGGCTTTTCATTCTATGGAAAGTTTCTAGGTTTTAATTGGGTTTGTAAGAACTTTTTTTGTACATTTTCTGCACTTTCCATCTATGCAGATATCAGAGAATAATTCACACATAATGCACCGATGCATTCTGTGTCACCTTTAACATATATCCACCTGTGTTCATGCACACTGTCAAATGAAGTGTGCTTGGAAGGTTTTGTGTTTGACTATGTGCATACTGTGAAGTGTACTTCAAGTTTAGGGTTGAATTTAGGTTTAGAACTCTTTGACAAGTATGCTGTGTGCTCTCACTCCAGAGGAGAAAGCTAGAACTTCTGCAGCAAGCATTTTTATCCCTTTTAGCTACTGTAACCAGACTTAGCCATTGATTTAGACTCCCATCCAATGATATGTTCTCTCTCCAAAAGCCCACCCACCAATTCAGATCCACTGTCAGCCAACAGAACGCACAAAATCACAGGCAGACAACAGTTCTAGTTGTTAACAGTTGTTAACAGTTCTAACCTGTACTTGTCACTGAAACTGGTGTATTTTCTCAAGAGACTTATTTCAGTGATATCTCTAAGGAAGTGGGGACATTTTATGAGTGATATAAAAAAAATAACTTACAGCACCTTTAACAGTCACTGACAGGCGTCTGTGTCAGACATTCAGTTTTTGCACAGTGTTGTGAGATACATCAGAAACAGTGCAGAAAGTCTGGACAGGCCCACAATGCATTCTCTTACATAACACTATCATTACAGCAATAGTGGCTTGCAAAAGTGAATATTCCATTTTTTATTTCTTTATTTTAAATTGTAATATCTAGCAGCCTTAAATTAAACAGCTTTTTGCCACGTCCTTCAACACACCGGACAGCTAAATAGACAAAGCAACTTGATAAATAATTAAAAAAACAGGGATTCATTGTGGCACTGTGGAAATGTTGCTCATAAGTGGTACAGTCTCACTTCATCATCCCTAAGTTTCTTTGCCTTTCTTAGTGCTAATTTGCGACCAAATAATTAGACTGGAGCTGATTTGGAAAGCCACACACCTGTCTATGCAGCCTATACTTGCATAGAACAGAAACCAAGTCATGTAGTCAAAACAAACAGGTTTTAGAGACAGGATTGTGCTGAGATACATATCTGGGGATGTTTAATCTAAAAATATTTCTGTTGCACTAAAGCTTTAAAGTAGATTTTTGTCTCTATTAAAGTCCATGTGAAATCAAAATGTACAATGTTTAATTTTCAATAGGTCACATTGTTATACTTTAGATGAACAATTAACCCATGTTAAGCTGTTGATGTTAAGCTTCAATCAAATTATGATCATCTGCTTCTGTGTTTGGAGATGTGGATGCAGACTTGCACATGCAAGCTGAGATATGCAGTCTCGGACATGCAGTATCTGACACATGCGCTCAACAGAGATTGTGACGTCACTGTGAGGGGTAGAGTTAGGGATTTGGACAAATGTACACATTAAAAGCATTACATGCAGTCTCAACTTGAATCTGCACTCGGTCTGCATCCAGATCCTTCTCCAATGGCCAGACTCAAGAAACATTTCAGGGACTAAACATGAAAACCGGGGAAATAAGATTCTCTGGTTTCTCAGTATCAAGCATCACTTCTTAAGTAAACCAGGCAGCACTCATCACCTTCCGAAGACCATCAATATGAATTATCAGTTATGGTGGGTGATTTTCCGCCTGCCTGAACTGCTGGAATGCAATATTTTGACTTTAACTATCTCTTCTTCATCTATGTTAAGTTGCTTTGACAGAATCTGCATTGTAAAAAACACTATAGAATTCAACTGAACTGAATTGTATTGAACTGAGTGAACTGAGAGTATACTGAGATTGAACACACAGTGAGGATGTTTTACAGTGGCAGGGACGACTGTGGGGCTTGTCAGGGTAGAAGGAAAGCTGAATGCAGCAAAATGCAAATATATCTTTAATGAAAACTGGTCCAGAGCACCAGAATCTCAGAATAGACTGAAAGTTCACCTTCCAACTTGACAACCATCCTGAGCAAACAAGACAATGCAGGAGGGCTGACATGATTTTGTCAAGTAAGAGATGGTCTTGGAACCACATCTTTTGTTTATCCTGGAACAACTTTCCTATCTACATTTGTCTGCCCATAAACATAAATCCCAAAGTATTTAGTTTCTGTGTGTTAGCATGCATGCACCACTGAATGCACAGCTTTTAAAAAAGTATACTTGATTTGTTTATACAGTACTTATACAAAAGTACTTGTGACATATAGCAGCTTTTATAACCTCTCTTGGCTTACAGGGGTCAGTCCATGTGCAATCACTTGCCACAAATCTGAGACCTTTATTTCAGCATGTTGACATACTTATAACTGAAACAAAATATTGAGTAAGAGCTGGCCTTTATTTTTTGCAAACTAACGGTTTTTATAAATATGGCTAAAGCCATCAAACTTATGTCAACAGAGAAGGGTTGCCACTCCAAACGCGGAAGCAAAAGGTCAAACCTTGACTAAACATTACCAAAACAATTGTTTCTCTTTCTCGTTGTATTAACTTGCACATATTAATTGTTTACCCAAAGCATAACAATGACTACATTTACATGGACATCAGTAATCAAATTATTTGACTTAATCTGACTAAGATAATAATATGATAACGGTGTTTACATGAGTTGCTTTTTGAATGTTCCTGTCATGATCCCGTTTTACATGTTATAGCACACAATTCAATGAATGTCATTGCATCACCTCGCTTTACACATTTCCTCTGGAGTTTCTTTTCTTATTGAATTTTTCAAAATTAGTTGTATACACAGTACTGAGTAGAACATGAACAGTAGATAGTATTTTAAGAAAAAAGAGAGAATAGAAAAGAAAAATAAATAAATAAAAATTATGAGATAAAAAAACATTATTAAAATAAATAAATTAATTAATACATAAATTAAATTAAAATACAGCAGTGTGGTCTAATTCAAAACAATAATACAATATTGTGGTGTGTACATTTAAGGATACATAGTAAACTTATAATCAATGCCAAGACAGGTCAAAGGAGTTTCCCACAGTTTCTGAAATGACTTAGATTTTCCTTTTAATATGTCCAATTTTTTCCATGACTATGGTTTCTTTAATAAGGATTATCCAGTCCTTGACAGGAGGGGGTTCTGTCCCGACCCATTTATTCATAATTATTTTCCTCCCCAGCATCAGTAGAGATTTGAAGATATCAGAATATTCCAGAAAAGGGAGGGGCAGAATACCTACATTAATGGGGAGGCTGTAACCTTCTGTTTATGTATTATGGACAGTTTGTCACAAATGGCATTCCAAAAATCAGCAATCAAAGGACATTCCCACATACAATGAAAAAAACGTGCCGGTACTATTATTGCATTTTTATTGCATTATTGCAGTTTTGCACTTTTACTTTCATTCAGAAATATTTCATGCATGCCCCCGTAACAAAAGATATTGGACACGAGTATGAACCGCTGGAAGAGTGTTGTTTTAATGAAATTTGATACTGCATGCCAAATGGAAAAAAAAAAACGCTCAGCATTTTGCAATGCATGTGTCTGTGCTCCTTCACTGACTCAGTAGGTGCAAGGAATAGTGGCAAACAGCTATGCGTGTATAGACTACCCTGTCGCAAAACGCGGCGAAAATCCTACATGACGGTAATAGTTTGATTAAGGTGTTCACATGTCTGTACTGCACTTTAATAATGTGACTAAAATTGGCATACTTCACGTGTCTTAGGTCCATTTCTGTTGAGTTTGATTATGACTTTAGTCGGATTAAATTAAAAATTGCTGTTTACATGGAGACTCTTAATCAGAGTATTGTCTTGATCATATTAAAATTAGATTATTGGTGTCCATGTAAACGTACTCAGGTTGTGCAAGCAAATGAAACATTGTCGATTCTGATTTCACAAAGACTTAAAAAAAAAAAAATCAATCCGACAGAGTCTGAGAGGTCTAAACAGGAAAATGCCAGAAAATCCCCAGATGCAGATAGGCGAAGCTTGTATCATTCCCAAAAAGAATTATGGCTGCAATCATGCCATGAAATTCATTCTGATTTAAGGATTTAAACACTTATGCAATGTAATTGCTTTGTCTCCATTTGTTTGTAGAATATAGATCGGTGAGGTAAAAAGGTAACTTAATGCTATTTAACATAAGTATGCATCCCATCAGCTGCAATTTTGGGATGTGCAAATATACACAAATAAACACCCACAACCACAAGACTCTTATTTCAATTAATTACTAAATCCCATTGATTCTTCATTTAAATAAACAACTGTTCTGCTAAAGATCCCAGACTCATAAAGGTGATAATAGCATCAGCAGAATAAAAGGTCCAGAGCACATTCTAGCTAATGGACAAGCCAACAGGCTAGAAAATCAAGGCTAAAGTTTACCGTGGGATGACACCATTGATTATCTGGGCAGTGAGTAAAATAACAAATTCAAACCCGAGCAGCCCCTCTACTCTCAGCTAATTGAAACACACAAGGCCATTCGAGCTTCCGTTGCAGTGCATATTAAACAGAACCAGATGCGGTGCTGCAAATGAGTTAATGCAGGATGAATTTATTTTAGAGTCTGTCATAAAAACCTTCATTGTTTGCTGCTTTTAAATTATTTAGTAATGACAATGTTTGTGTTTTTTTATTTCTACCTTTTTTGTTTATATACAATTATGCCTGGAGCAAAAACACACAATTTAACTAGATTTCCAGAATGGACGCAGATTTTTAAAGGGACAGTGCACCCAGAAAAAAAAAAGTTATTTAGTGAGTCATAATATTTATGTTCTATACCTGCACAAATGTCTGTCATACATAAAACCCGAACTGGTAATTGAAATTGATTTTTGCCAATTCAAAGCTTGATGAGTCAGCCCCGTATATAATATGGAAATCAGCAACGAGGATATTAATTAAATATTCTCCCGTTTATCTCATATAAGCTTTAAAAATAAGCTTTCTTTTTTTTGGACTGAACATTTAAAACATGATTTTGGTCTCTCCAATTATTGTCATCATACAGGAATAAGTGGCTTGGATATAAGCAAAAAAAAAGTTAGGTTTTTGTATAAAAAGAAATAAATCCATATTGTCTGGGGGGAAAAAAAACATTAAACATGTGAGTAAAAACCCATTTTTTGGACTGTGCAGTTAACTTATTTGCATTATATGGAGCAGCCAAATTATTCTTTAAATATTCAGCTTTTAATTTTTTACTTGTACGTAGGCTTAACAACATAGGGATGAGTAAATCACAGAAAATTTGGAAAATGTTTGGACTGTCTTCAAACCCTTCTGTTGATTTTCAATACATGGAAAAGACCAGATTGAATATTTTTTTAATCTTAATTTTAATATTTTTAAATATATATTTTTATTCAGGGTTATTACATTAAATCCTACTTTGAAAGCTAAACAACCCCAGTTCATCATATGGAAAGAGCAGCTATGGTATTTTTAAAAAATTCACACTTTACTGTTCTACAGAAAAAAAGGAGGAGTAAATAACCAGTGCTGGAGGTAACGTATTACAAGTAACATTATGTAATATTACAAGTAAGTTATGTAATATTATTACATTTCTAAGTAACGAGTAAAGTAATGCATTGCTTTTAAAAAGTAAGTAATAATATTTTAGAAACTTAAAAATTTTTTAATGTGAGTAACTTTTTAGTTCAGTTAATTCACTTCAAAAAATAATTTGCTGAAATAAAACGTAGTCACATTGAATCCCGCACGCAATGAAAGAACGCAGGAACAGACTGAAAGGAAAATGGCAGAGCCTTACATTTCTGCAAAGGAAATATTCTCATTATTTTGAACACATGGAAGAAAAAGAGGTTTAACTGAACGGACTGTGACTTTATCTTTTAATAAGACAAAAAGTACAAAACTCCTTCATGAAACTTATCGTGGAGGAGGGGTTTGAGTGCCTGAGTGATCCTAAGAGCTATGTTGTTGGGGCCCCAAGGAAAAAAGGTCTTAGGTGACAGGTCAGACTAAGTGCTGTTCAAAAACCCCTTATGAATTTAATTACATTGAGGACCATGGTCTCGCCCGGTATGGCGCAGCCGGGGCCCCACCCTGGAGCCAGGCCTGGGGTTGGGGCTTGTGTGCGTCTGGGTTTTTTCCCACAGAACCCGGCCGGGCTTAGCGACGTGGGACCATCCTCCTGCGGGCCCACAACCTACAGGGGGAGTCGTAAGGAGCCGGTGCATTGTGGAACAGGTGGTGGTCGAAGGTAAGGACCACGACAACTGGCTCTTCGGACATGGAATGTCACCTCACTGGGAGGGAAGGAGCACTTGTTTGTGCGGGAGGTGGAACGGTACCAACTAGAGATAGTTGGGCGCACAGCTGGGGCTCTGGAACTCAACTTCTTGAGAAGGGCTGGACTTTCTTCTACTCTGGAGTTGCACATGGTGAGAGGTGGCGGGCTGGTGTGGTCTTGCTTATAGCTCCCCAACTTAGCCACCATGTGTTGAAGTTTTCCCCGGTAAACGAGAGGGTCGCCTCCCTGCGCCGTAGGGTGACAGATAGATCTCTCACTGTGTTGTGTGCCTACGGGCCAAACACCAGTGCAGATTACCCGGCCTTCTTGGAGACCTTGGGAGGGCTGCTGGAAGGTGCTCAGACTAAGGACTTCATTGTTCTACTGGAGGACTTCAATGGCCACGATGGTAATGACAGTGACACCAGGAGAGGTGTGATTGGGAGAAATGGCCTCCCTGATCTGAACCAGAGTGGTGTTCTGTTATTAGACTTCTGTGCTAATCACAGTTTGTCCATAACAAACACCATGTTTGAGCATAAGGGTGTCTATTAGCGCACATGGCACCAGGAAACCCTAGGGCGGAGGTCACTGATCGACATTGTGGTTGTATCATCTGATCTCCGACCGGATGTCTTGGACACTCGGGTAAAGAGAGGAGTAGAGCTGTCAACTAATCACCACCTGGTGGTGAGTTGGATCCGCTGGCAGGGGGAAAGCTGGAGAGACATCGCAGGCCTAAATGTATTGTGAGGGTCCTTTGGGAACATCTGGCTGAACCTCAAGTCACAGGGATTTTCAACTCTCACCTTTGGAAGAGCTTTGACCAGATCCCGAGGGAGGTTGGAGACATTGAGACAGAGTGGTCCATGTTCTCCGACTCCATTGTTGACGCAGCCGTGAGGAGCTGTGGCCGTAAGGTTTGTGGTGCCTGTCGAGGCGGCGATCCACAAACACAGTGGTGGACACCGGAAGTAAGGGATGCTGTCAAGCTGACGAAGGATAGAGCTGAAGATACTTGCGTCAAAATATCATAACATAATACAATACAATTTTGTGCGTAAAATAACTTACGATCACAACTGTATCCCCTTCTAGCAACAACGGCGGTGCCTATTACCCATCCTATAACAAATAATACGATCATTATTACTCTGTTTAAGAGACAAAATATATGTTCTATCATATATTGGAGAATCGGAGTATCAGAAATTTCACAATATATTTGGAACATTGTCAATATTTACAGAAAAGGGCAAAAATAAACAAAATAGGACATATACATAAATGATTGGGGCTGGTCGGTCTTGTGGTATGGGAACTTTAAAATGAAATGGATTCTAACTCAGGCAGAAGTAAAGCTGAAGTATTTAAAACTCATGCAGGAAAGCGTTAAACCTTGTTTTTGAAGCTTGACACTTTATAGAACTATGGAAATGAGCAGCAAGGACATTCTTCAAAAATTCTACTTCTCAAACAGTGCTCTATAAAACAAAATCCTTTAGTCTCAAAACAAATATGGCTGAAAAACACCAGATTTTGTTTTTTCGCATGGACTGTGCCTTTAAACACTGCTATTTAAGGCTGCTTCAATGTGTTTTTTATGCTCCGTTTGAAGGAAATGAACATCCACTGCCTGTGGACAGACTCGTCAAGCGTTCAAGGGCAATTATTGTGGATGCGGCCCATTTGTGAAGTACTACATGCTTTCACCAAACCCTCTCAAACAGACGCATCGTAATTTGTTCCAAAAAACAAACCGAAGCTGGCTAAAGTTGCGTAGAAAACCACACCGTGCCTGATGGCAGTGAATGCAGCTGGCTAATAGAGGCCTGAACCTAAGCCGTATTTGTGAGCGATCGTGATGCTTCAGGACTCTCGGAATGAAATGTGGCGCTATACCACCTTGCACTTCTTCAACACTGCTGGGAATGATCTCATTGCTGGCACCGCTGAGTTGTGAAAAGAAGAGAGAGAATAGCCTGGTGTGGTGATATCAGTGTCAAGGAGCTCTATAATATACCTGCTGTTAGCATACACATTCATCTCTCAGACTGAGGACGGGAGAAAGATCTTGTCAAAGCAGGGCTATTACCTGTCAAACTGCTGACAGAAATGTGACTGATGTCACTATTAAGAGGCGATTTAATCTGATTGGGGGATGAGGAAAAGCGCAGTGTCATTTATTTATTTATTTACTGGATATAAGGTGATGAAATGAAGCAAGTGGTGTTTATCTATTATTTTAGATCTATTGATTCATATCTAAAGATTCATAATGATTCTATTCAATACTATATGAATCTGTATATTTTAAATGTCTACACCATAGGTCTCAAACGCAATTCCTGGAGGGCCGCAGTTCTAGACATTTTTGCTCCAACCCTAATCAAACACAGCTGATTCAACTAATCAAGGTGTTCAAGACTACTAGAAAGTATTAAGCAGGTGTGAGTTGGAGGTGGTTGGAGCCAAACTATGCAGAGCTGCGGCCCTCCAGAAATTGAGTTTGAGACCATTGTAAAAATGTTATGAATTTTTTTTTGTTGCTTTAACATATTTTGATTTATCAGGTTATAAGTTACATTTGTATAAGTTATACAAGGTTTAACTTCATATTTTAGTCAATTTGACTGATGTCAGTTGAGATGACTAGAAAAGTTCATTTGATTAAACTTAAAAATATTGGGCATATTTTTGCACAGTGCATATGAGCAATTGCAGCGTTATGGATGTGACATTTGAAGTAAAATCTTAAAACATAATTTCACACAGAAAATATATGCTAGCATTATATTCAAACAGCTGTTTATATATTTTCCAAAACTACAAACCAGAGTTATGGGATCAGAAAAAATCTGTAAACATATTTTATAATTTAGATGAGGAAAATAAACATGCGTTATGGATGTGACCAAAAACGGCTGTAAGTTTACAACATACTTTGTTGAAATTCTGTAAATTAAAGAAATAATGCTAAAGGATAAGAATAAAGGAAAAGCATAAGAGTTGACTCACTATCGAATTAAAATCATTGTTTTTATTTTATTTGACTTTCTTTGCATTTATGAGGAAAAAGCTGTGTTATGAGTGTGACACCTCTCCATTATGGATGTAACAGATATGATATTGCCACGTGTGTGACTTTGATAAATCAAATAGAATTGTTTGAAAACATTGACGGAGACATTTTTGAGTTTCGTTTTTGGTACTGTAAATACAAGTCTCCGCACAAGAAAGGGTTCCGTTATGTTGGTGAAAAATTTTTTTCATGGCAAGGATGAAATTAGAATGGAATTACTCATATATAGATTGTCAGGATTTTTAAATTTTGCTTTGGTCTTGCCATTTCGTGTTAGTTGTAATGATGCATTAGTTAACATAAATTAACAATGACACAATAACAATGACACAACGAACACCACGAACACCTTATATATTTAGTTAACGAACACCTTATATATTTAGTTAACATTAAAAAAGATTAAGCAATGCTTATGCTTAATCTTTTTTAATGTTAACTAAATATATAAGAAAATTTTGTGATTTTATTTAATATCTCCGTTTTTAAAATATTTGAGATTTTCCTTTAATTTTTAATTATTTTAGATACTAAAAGAAAATTACTTTAAAAATATTATTATTATTATTATTATCATTATTATTATTATTATTATTATTATTATTATTATTATTATTAAAAGAAAAGTTCCTTGTTTTTTTAAAAAGTTAATTATTATTTTAAGAAAATTGTTAAAAATTACTATTATTTTCTTGGCAAAGACCTTAAAATAAAGCATATTAGGTTTGTACACCTTAATTTTATATCTCAATCGATGCATATTAATATTTACTAAAAAACTACAACAAAAAGTTTATCAAATCTAAGTCATGTGGTGTAATCAGTTTAAATATTGCATAATGGCGTTTAATTTGTCATAACTTCATCTCTGATTAACATGTACACATGTAAAGCATACAAAAAAATTGTTTAAACCAGGGTTTCTTAATCTTATTCCTGGAGTTTTGGGCTGCGTCCGAAACCACCTACTACTCAGTAGGTACTGCATTTGAATTTAAACGTACTACTCGGCCGTTAAAAAAGTACGTTCTATACAGGATGAATGTTAGAAGTATGGATGGAATCGGGACATACAACATCCGCCATTTTGTCATGGTCACTTGCGTAAGTTGCGTTGCTTCACTCCCATTCATGAATTCTCTCGCGGGGCATCATGGGATAACGGAAATAGTAAGTCATCTGGGTACTTCTCGCATACTGATTTTCGAATTCTATGAATTCGGACATACTACTCCGCTCGCATACTGATTTTAGCGTATACTATATAGTATGGAAGTATGCGGTTTTGGACGCAGCTATGGTGTCCTGCAGATTTTAGCTCCAAGCCCATTCAGACACACCTGGGCTAGCTAATCAAGCACTTACTAGGCTTTCTAGAAACATCCTTGCAGGTGTGTTGAGGTAAGTTGGAGCTAAAATCTGCAGGACACCGGACCTACATTTTAGAGTAATTTTATTTAACTTAAAACATTTTTTGTGTTAGCTTTTGTTGTACAAAAAAAAAAAACTATACAGAAGATTAGCATTACAGCATTTTAAAGAACGTATAGTTGCTGAAGCTTATTTTAGACATTCACAAAGGCATTTTGTGAATCACAATAGCAAGTCAGAGTAAACCTGGAACTGTTAGAAAAAAAGTCTGTCGGTTTTTATATAATAAAATTATAACAAGCACAATTCTCATAATTGTAAGGAATAGTCACAATCAAAAGAGTCAGCATTTTAAGATATAAACTCAGAATTGCAATAGAAAAATGTCTTTGATAAAAAGACTTTAAATATTTTTACCTCCATATTGTCTAAATCTTAAAAAAAAAACATTTTCTTCATTAAATAAATTTATTCCAGACAATATAAACATTTATCATTAAGTTATCTTAATGCAATATGATTCAAACATTACAAGTAAAGTGTCCAATCACATTTTGAAGTGTTTATAGGTCAAAATTCTAACCTAAAAGTTACAAGTTTCCAGAAAAAAAAGAATGGTGCATCAGCTCTGTGGATCAATGTGACTGTTAGTTTGAAAGCCAAGTGTAACAGCTATGAGATACAAAAAAAGGCTTACCGATGATGTCTGTGATAAACTCGTGATCGATTGGAGTCAAAAGCAACCCAATATTCAGCTCCCATATTGTGTCTGTCTCTGTGTGCTTCTCTGTTAATGTGTGTCTGTGTGGCTTTTTGGATCTGGATGGAAGCCCAGTCCATTACAGATATTTACAAGTTGTAAAAGGAAAGCACAGCCAGTTTAGCCCTGCTGACATAACACACTTCCAGAGCTGGAGCTCCACTGAGTATCATGATTTTTTTATCCTGGATCGCAGATTTACAAGCATGCTATACTGTAAACAAAAGCAACATGTAGAAAGCCAAAGCCCACAAGAAACCAACAACTAAGCTAAGCAGGTTCCAGCAAACCAGAATGGCTAAGGTGTTTTTTTAAACTGGTATTTTAAAAGACACTAACAATCCTGATGGCTTGTGAAAATCCAGCCTGATCTCACGAGAAAACGTAAGTATTTTACGTTTTGACAGTTTAGTGGCTAATTCGTATAATTTGTATGAGTTCAGTCGCACGAAATTGTACGATTTTAAAAGGAGGCGTGGCACCTAACCCCACCCCTAAACCCAACCGTCATTGGCGGATGAGCAAATCGTACTAAATTGTACGAATTAGATCGTACGAATTTGTACGAATTAGCCAGAAAATCAAAAAGTTACGAATTGCCGTGAGATTGTGTTGGAAAATCATGAAAGCTTGTTTCTGACAAGAAGAACAAGAAGTTAATTGTGGTATTTATTCTGTGCTGTATGCACCAATTGCAAGTTATCTCACAATTCTGACTATTTTCACTATAAGAATTGCTACAACTCACAATTATGGGATACTTCTAAACTCCTATAAATGTTAACTATAAAGTTTATGTCAACCAATTCTTTTTCCCCTAACTGCTCAAGAGTATATTACAATTTTGAATTACATAAGCTTAAAATTGAACGTTAAGAAAACTTCTGAATTTCAAGATGCAGAAAAAAGTTAGAATTAATACTTAAACTATTATCCTACCCCCTCAGAATTGCCTGTTTGCTTTGTAGTTTCAAGGTATAAAATGACAAAACTGCCCATAAACTATAACTTTGAGTGGGGAAAGTCAAAATTGTGAGATTTTAGCTAAGAATTTTAGGGACTTTTAATTACAAAGAATGAACTTTTTTTTCCAACACATCCTATAACTTCTAAAATATCAACCTCTTACCATAAACTGACATATCAACTATTTGGCAAAAGTACCAGAATTAATACATATCCTATGAAAATCTGAAAATATAAAGTGTAAGACCAGTTTATTTAAAAACATAATCAAAATAAAACATATTTGAATACTAAATCATATTTATTTTCAAATATTTCAGATTGAACATGTTTTCTTTTTTTTTTTTTTAACAATAGAACCAAGTGTAGTAGTGCAACAGGGTTATGTTTGTTTGATTTTTTTTTGTAAACCAACAATGCTGTGTGTATAAACCATTATTTAAATCAGTCATTCTTTAATGACTTTAACGGACATAATTTAAAACAGTCAAAATATTGTCAACCATTTGGTAGAGCAGACAGTTAAAGGGGTAGATTTATATTTTAGTTTCTAGGAAATGTTCTTTCTGCTTTTTCCCTGCTTTATCAGGTCACCAGTTACTATGAATTTAGAAAGCTTGAGAGAGATTCTATCACAACTTTGAGTAACAAATAGGCAGTTATAAGAAATAGCAAACAATTAAAAATGCTGTATGGCCATTTTGAAATATATACTTACAATTCAAAGTTTACATCTAGCAATTCTGACTGTTTTTCACACAAATGTAAAAAAAAAAATGTTCAGAAAATAAAGACTTTTGCGACAATATTCTTCATCTCGGGGGGAAAAAAATATTGTTCATTTTTAATCCCATGATAGAAAGTAAAATGACAAGGCCCAAATGACAGGCACAAATGACACCAAAATACAGGAGTGTGTTTTTAAGTGTAACATTCCCTGTTTTGTTTGTGTTTTGTTCAGTTCCATGTTTTCATTTGTCACGCCCGGTCATTTGAGTTTTCGGTAACTCTTTATGATGACTACACACTATGAACCATTTATTAAGCATTAGCAAATAGTAAATTCATTATCTGTTATAAGCATTAAAGCATAAATCATTGTTAATGATTTATTTTTCATTACTAAATTAAGTATCGCATTATTTACAAATCAGTTATTTAAGCATAGTTAGTTGTTTTTTAATATTATTCAGAATAAGTTAGTAAATGATTAATAAACTATTCAAATTAACAATTATAATTCTTATTATTCAGGTATATGCTAATAGTCAATTTGCATGTTATTAAATGCTTTATTAACTCAACTTCATCCAGTTTTGTGACCTAATCTAAAGTGAGGACTATTTATGCTTTATAAATCCCTTATAAATGACAATTAAAGGCTCAGTTAAATTCTAAACAGGAAAAATAAACGACTTTATTAATTTCTATTCATTTGAAAATCCACAAATGAAACTGTATCAAATAAAAAAAATAAATCTTTGCAATCTTTTGTAAAATAAAATTACTGTGTACTTTAAACATTGCATCCTTTTATATTGTTAAATTATTATACTGTACAATTTATTATCCAATTTTTATGTCATATTTTGACACTTCTGTTATTCAGCAATGTTTAAACTTTACAGTAATTTTGCTTTTTAGGTAAGATGGCAAAGATTATTGTTCATTTGATACTGAGCCTTTAATTGTCATTTATAAGGGATTTATAAAGTATAAATAGTCCTCACTTTAGATTAGGTCTCAAAACTGCATGAAGTTGTGTTAATAAAGCATTTAATAACATACTTAGTAACCATTACTATATGCCTGAATAATAAGATATATAAATGTACTAACTCATTCTGAATGATCTTAAAAACCTCCAACTACTCTTAAATACAAATGGTTTATATATAATGCAATACTCAATTTAGTAATAAAAAAAATCAAACAGTCACAAATTATTAAAGTACAATTATTAGGCACATTATAAATGTTGTTATAAGTCAAGAATACAGCATTTGTAGCTGCAGTTTTAAACTGTTTATTAACATTTATTAATGTAGAGTTAATGCTTAACAGATAATGAATTCACTAGATGCTATTGCTTAATAAAGGATTCATAGTGTGTAGTTATTATAAAGTGTTACCGAGTTTTCTCTTGTTAATTAGTTATTTGGACTCCACCACCTCATCATGATGTTTAACCTAATAGTTTGCACTGTGTATATATATATATATATATATATATATATATATATATATATATATATATATATATATATATATATATATATATATATATACACACACACCTTTTGTTAAGCCACTTGTGGTTGGTCGTATTCGTTACTTTCAGGATGTCTGAGTGTTTTCCCTGTCCTTGTTTTGTTTACATTTTACTTTGAGTTCAATAAACCCAAAAGACTGCATTTGGATCCTCACATTTGTTTTACTCCTTGCACCACACAGTAAAGATGGGGTGTATAAGATGTGGGCTGAAGTTCTAATTTTCCCACTAGCACATCAGCATTTTTGGTATCACTTTATTTTGATCAACTTTTTGTTGAATTTAAGTTACATTGCATCTACATGCCAACTAACTCTCATTACATTATAAGTAGACTGTTAGGTTGGGGTTAGGGTTAGTGCAAGTTGACATGTACTTGCAACATTTCTTATAGTCAGTTAAATGTCTGACGAAGGAGCAGATTTTAAGCAGACAGTCTACTAATACCCAAATTTGCATGAAGTAATCGGCATGTAGTTTCAATTAAACTTTTAGTTAACAAAATGAGCAATAGGGATCATCAAAATAAAGTCTTCCTACATTTTAAATGAAAAATTATGAAAATTTTATATAAATAATATGAAACAATATAAATAATCTGTGTTAACCATACACAAAAATGTTTCATGGACATAAAATGTCTTAAAAACAACATTATTTGTATTTTCCCCCCTTTGAGACATGATTTCACACATGCCAAAGTCTGGAGAAAGAAAATGAGTTTTAACTGGCTCTTCTTTTGTCAAACGGCATTTGGCAGAAAAAAGTAATGATGATAAATATTGACCGGGTATATCTTGAGAGACATACAATATCCCCCACAAGCATATTTTAAAGTAATTTTCTTGCCATTCATAGAGACACGCATTATTCATCCAGAATTCAAAACAAAGACAAACAATCGCTCGAAATGCAATTTGCTGCTATTTACCTGTCATCAAAAAGCTTTTATAAACACGTTTGAAAAGTCCATTTGATGCGAGGTCTTTATCGTTCCCTGCCCATATTCGCATATAAAAAGCAAGTGACATTCACAGAAGTCAAAAGGTAGACGACGAAGCAAAAGAATTGCTCTTTAAGAGAAAATACACTTGACCGAAAACAAATCTCGCTATACTAAAGACTTGCTGATTTCCACTAACAATAAAAAAGGAAAAAAAGCAGCAGACATACCAATCAGTGCAGAGATAAGGGCCAAATGACCTTAAAAATAATTAAAAAACACATTTGAATCTGAATTGTGATTAAACAGACTGGCTGCTTATCCTTTTCTTGTAAAGCACTGCTGATAAACAGGTTTGCAGATTATAATGCCACTCAGAAGCTAATCTTTATGAAAAAGGTGAATTGTAAAACACATTTACGCTTGCAACAGTGAACAAGGCTTTACTTCAGAGAGATGAACAAACAAACAGGCAGATGTGTGTGAGAAATGTGTAATCTTCCCCTCTGTAGGTGCAGCTGTGTTTAACAAACAATGCATCTGTTGTTTGATATGCTCTGCTTATCAAAATGAGGCTGATATTAATTTTCATGGCAAGCTGGAGGAGCAAACGGCAGGACTTTTCCCACTGGTTATAAATGTTAGTCAGGTGAAATATTCTTGTAATGCGTACAAGGGGAATCACTGTACTTTCTAATGGCTGGTCGACATGCAAGATCATTTGAGAGGGTGATGAGACAGATGGGAAGGTACTGAAAGAGCGAGACAAGCTCTTTTTTAAACCTTATCTGAGAATTAAAACAGTGATGGATGGAAGACTGTGAGCCACAAGATGTGAAAATACTGTGATTGTCATTTAATAGCTTTAACATTTGTCTATAGGTAGGATTTCACTATAGATTCAAATTATTGAATATAAATTAATAAATAGAAAAGAAAAAAAAATGGTCAAAAAGCTAAATAAATTAGACCATCCATCCATCCACAGTGCATACAGATGACATGATTTCAACCATGGCTCATTCTGAAAACATTCCCATATATATTTCTGGAGAGCGCCAAATACGTCCCTGGATATACATTTTTTTTTGTTGTTGCAGTTTTTGTTTTCGCGAATCCACCAGAGGTCGCTGTGTAAGCTTTTTAGATCTCAATTTTCTCTCTCGAGTGCCATTCGCGCCTGCTCTTCTCGCTTAAATCCACCAGAGGCCACTGACTGACTGACTGAGTGATCGCCTGACCCACCCTCCTTCCCTAAACCCAAACCACAGTTTTTTCAAGAGCAATCCAGCCAAAAAAGCTCTCGCCTGATTTTTACCACGTTTTCAGATTTGACCACATTATCACCCTGCTATTTACTTGTTTATTTTATGTTTTGGTTTTTGTTGTTGCAGCTTTCGTTTTAAAGATGAAATGCAGCCATATGTACAGTATGTCTGGCTACATAATTTGCAATCTCCAGAAATGTATAAAGGGGGACATTTTCAGAATGAGCTTATGTTGCATGATTTGGTCCCACTGTGTTATACAGTCAACTTTCCCGGTGCATGCATTACATGGCAGAGTTGCTCTGCTAGAATCTACATGCACCACTCTTTTAGGTAAAAGGTTAACTTGTAAGAAGCCCATGTATATGCAGATGACATGACTTCAACCGAGGCTCATTCAGAAATAGTACCCCTATATATTTTTGGAGAGTGCCAAATACGCCCCAGGGGGTACGTTCTTTTTTCACAGTTTTTGTTTTCACAAGCTCAAACTCTAGTGTGACCGCAGCTTTACCTGTAGGTTTCGAGCAAGTCAGAATGACTTAATTAGTTTGATCAGGTATGTTTAATGAGGGTTGAAAATAAACTGTGCAGAGCTGCGGCCCTACAGGAGCTGGAATTGACACCTGTGAACTAATGCCTAAATATTGTGGGGCTGAGACTATGTAGACCATTATAATCCATCAACATGACATAAGCAACTGATAATGCAGGAAACAGCAGAGAATTGTACATAATCATTTGCATGGATATACCAAAGCATTTGCAACTTGTTCAAAGGAATGAAAAACTGCTTTTTTTTATGTGCACAAGTGACAAAGTGAGGTGAAGATTGAACAGGTATAGCTTTGAGCATTTCAATTCTGATCTGAGAAATAGACCAAAGTGACTGAGAAAGACTGTAAATTGTTACACTATGTTATCTATCACTCTACTTAAAGGTATCTTGGTGTTCTTGATTAAACATTTAATCAAATAGTTTTCTGTCAGTGGCAGAACAGAAGAGAGAAGCTTAACTAAGGCAGAAATCCAAGAAAATTTATGTTTATGTTAAGCAACTGAAGGAATACCGACCTGTTTTCTCAGGGATTCATCAGTGTTTCCATGTTACATGATAGCCCTGTCTGTGCCTCCACACTGCAGCAGAAACCAACACAGATTTACTGCAAGTTGATACTAGATGTCATTCTTCATGTGTACAGAAATTCATATTGGCACATGAACGCAGACGTAATCTCAGGCTGCTGCTGGAATGTGACTGATATGTTTGCTGCAATTTTCCACGGCAATCATTCTACATTGTTGGGGGCTAAAAGCACTCAGGATTCATACAGACCCTACATTAGATTCTGGAATATGAATAACCTAGATAGCAGTCTAAAGAGCTGACGTCAATGGAGGACATCTTTCAGCAACTACTCCATACTTTTATGAACATTACCCGATCATAGAGTATATACATATATATATATATATATATATATATATATATATATATATATATATATATATATATATATATATATATATATATATATATATATATATATATATATATATATATATAGTAGAGGAGTCAAGAAAGAAAGTGCTTTTTTAAAACAAACAACAAATTATATCCAAGATAACAAGATAAGACAAAAGAAATATTTAGAAATTTGACCACATTAATTTAATTTAATTTAATTTATTAATAGATTAAAATTAGAACCAATCCACAGTTTTCTAAATTTAAAGGTCAGTGCTTAGTCCTATCAGTCTTGAGTCTCATGGATGAGTTTTGGAAGGATAAACAGAGAAGTGATGACAGTAGTGGAAGATGAGAGAGGCCCCTGCCTAGGATACTTTAGGTCTTTGCACTAGTCTGAAATTTTCTTATGCATTGTTTGCGTATACACTCCTCACAATAAGTTAGGGATATTGTTATTGACATGAATTCCCATTGATATTAATAATAATGTATGAGAAGAAGCACCATTTTCATTACTTTAAAATTACCCCAAAAATTTAGACAACAAGGATAACCCCAAATACCAAAAATTGACAATGTCAGTAGCAGGTGTTTCCGCCATTAGCCTCAATGGCAGCTTGACAGCGACCTCTCATGCTCATCACTAGCCACAAGGTGTTATGCGTTTCACTCTTCCATAAGTGCTAAATACAGTTCAGCCAGGTCATGTGGGGGCGGGGTACGATCTTCCAGTCTCTGCTTTAACTGGTCTCAGACGTACTCTACACTCTAAAAAATATTGTTTAGACTAAAAAAATAAATAAATTAACGCGACAGTTTGCATCAATATATTCAATTTATGACAACATCTAACAAAATGAAGTTCAGCCAACAAACTTCACTATTATTAGCCAAATTACCTTTTCCTCTTCTATCAGAGGCATTTCTATTTAGCATAAACTTCATTTTCTAAGTTGAGTACTCAAAAAATAAAGTTGTTTCAACTAGTTTAATTTTTGTAATAAATCAAGTGTTATGTACTTAATTACCATAATTATACATGCATGTTTTCAAGTTTAGAAGCTCAAATAAATTAAGTAGCTGAAATTGTTTATTTTTTATGTATTCAAATTTACTGTTCATTTAGTTGCTTGTGCGAAATACATTTAATAGCATTTTTATCCAGTAATTTTTTATTGATTTTAAACCACAGTTTTTCAGTATTTTACGAAACAAAAATGTGTACTGTCCCATATAAACAGTATAAAAAATAACAAACAGTGTGTGGACTTTAAAATTACAAAACAACATAAAGAGCAAAATCTACTCTGAAATACGTAGAGACTTCAGAAATTAATTTTCTTGAGGTGCATTACTTTTGCACTGGGCTTGGGTCCAGGAAGTATATTTAAGTTCCTTGAGGTAGCTTAGATTCAGAGCATATGCCCATCAGCAGAGCACAGCACCTTGAGATATCCATTCCATTTAGGATCCTCATGCCTTCCACCTTGATGGTTTGCATCTTGATATTCAATTCTAAAGTATACTGATCATCAATGTTGTCAAAAAACACTGCTAACATCAACTGTATTCACCAGGAGTAGCCAACACTCAGTGTGGGAGGAGCTTTGAAATCCAAAACTCCATTTGTGTGTTACAATTGTGTGGCAAATTGAAAATGGTTGTCTTTTGGTATTAGGACCAATAAATGGCACAATGAGACCATTACATGGAAAATGCAAAATGATGTGTGTCTATCACCCCAATACAATTGCCTCCCTATCCCAAAAATGTCTAAAGTGAAACAAACACCGTATGTATGACATCCAGTGAATCTCTCACAATATCCCTAACTTATTGTGAGTAGTGTATGTGTCCGAAAAATTCATCATGCACAGAGACATTGATCTGAGTCTGATGTGAGAAAAAAAAAAAACAAACAAAAAAAAAACAAAACAAAAACAAATTTAATTTAAAAAAAAAAAAAAAAAAGCTAAACAAACAGGAGTCAATACAAGTGATGCTGTGTTCTCTTCGCTTTTCTTTAAAAAACAAAGAGCAAATATTGTGCATGCAGAAGAAGGATTACCCTGAAATGAGAAGTTTATTTCAGGAAATCAGTGATATTTTGATACTTTGCTTGTAATAGTGCAACCACATAATAGAAATTTCTACAAACAAATCCTGAAATCAGACTGGCAGTGTGCCAAAAGTATGGACACGCTCCCAAACAGCAGCATGGGGAAGGTGTGTGGCAGGCTCTAAAACCAGCATACAGTAGGCAACAGCAGTGTTTCTCAACAATCTGCCAAATTCTGTCCTTATGTTACACATTTTGTTTGTCATAAATTGAACAAAAGTGCTCTGTGCTGCAAGTAACAGCATTCTGGATTTTGGCTCTCGCTTGTAAGGTGGGTCTGAAATGACAAAACACCTCTCTAAACACTGTTATGGATGCAAAAGAAAAATAACCAATATATATATTTCTTTATTTATTTATATAGTTTCGTAGGCAGTGTAAATGCAATTGAGGTCAAATAATTTTTTATGTCCAAAATCTTCTAATAAAATAGGTTTTCTGGCCTCCTCCTTCCCTTAATGTGAGAGTTTGAACCTCATTATAAAGATCAGAATTAGAGAACAATAAATTGTAGCTTCTGATAATTTTTTTGCATTCACTCTGCCATTTAGCTTTATAAAAGGCCACAGCCATATCACCCTGCAGCCCAAGAGCGGTTACTCACTGAAGCTTTGCAGGGCTGAACCTGGTCAGTACCTAGATAGAAGACCACATTCTGTTGGAAGTGGTGTTAGTGAGGCCAGCAGGGGGCACTCAACCTGCAGTCTGTGCGAGTCCTAATGCCCCAGTATAGTGATGGGGACGCTATACTGTCTTTCGAATGAGACATTAAACTGTGGTCCTGACTCTCTGTGGTCATTAAAAATCTCATGCCACTTCTCGCAAAGAGTATGCGTGTAACCCTGTTGTGCTGGCCAAATTCCCTCCATCCACCCTTGCTGATCATGCCCTCCCAATCATCCCCATAACCGAATTGGCTCTATAACTGTCTCTCCACTCCACTTTTAGCTGGTGTGAGGTGAGCGCACTGGCGCCGTTGTCCTGTGGCTGCTGAGAGACCCCTTTTCATGATTGTGAAGCTCTTTGGGTGTATGGCCATACATTATAAATGTTTATATAAATACACATTACATTACAAAAGGCCAAACTCCTACTTCAGAAAACATCACCAAACCATGACACCACATCTCCAGCTTTCACTGTATTTTAACAAACTTTGGGATCAATCTTTCCCCAATTTGACGATGAACATAATGTTTCTAATCAGACCCAAATAAATTAAAATTACTTTCATCACCAAACTTTGGACCAGACCAATATTCACTATGTTCTACACTAAATCCAAATACTTTAAGCTGCAGTGTTGAATTAATGAAATTATCAACCGGTGCCAAAGCACCAATAACCGTGAGGCATCTGAAAATCTTCTCTCATTTTTATCAGTGTTCTTTTTCAAATATCACATTAATATTTTTATAGTGTGCTTCAGATTATATGTGAACTCAAGAAATATGCTTTTACTCCTGGTAGGACAACTTCAAAAAGGACTAAGAAGTGACCTCGAAATGTAAGAAATGTAAGTATTTGAAATAAAAGACGACACAGACACAGTTATCATAGGTAATTATAAAAATGTCATTATTAATGGAAAAACATGACCCTGAAAATCAATTCCAGGAAGCAAATATTGCCCTTAACTAAAAGATCTTTTCTGTCCCTGCTTTCTGTGTAGTATAAGATAAATAAATATACATAATATCATAAGTTGTTCTTGTATAATGCAAAAAAATAATAAAAATACAGCATCGGTTGCTTGATGTATAGTATAATGTAAGATGAATACAATTCCATAAGCTGTTTAAAAAAGAAAAGAAAAAAGAAGCACAAAGAAAACTGCCACCTCATTTCAGAAGTCCACTGTTGGTACTTTACTGTATGTTTACAGCTTTATATAAATAAATGGCCATGTAGCCTGTAACTGGAGGCTAATTTGCAGCTGCAGTACAGTACATACAGATGAAACTCAGCAAGTTTCCCACAGACCTCAGAATGTATTGGTTCTGATCGCTCGCTCTACTTCCACACTGCAAAATGTCTACATTTGTGATAATGATGACAGCTGAGTCAAGCAGCACTGGCTTTTCTTTGAGGTGCAACCACTTCTCCCCTCCTCCGTTTCGGCCTTACATAAGCGACCGGAGAGAAATAATGCAAATATTAATGAAAATGGGAAAGCGAAGAGGGAGGCCACCAGCAGAGCAAAATTGCATTGCACTTACCTGCCTATTATTGAAGTGATTTGACTTAATAGTCAAGGCCATTAAAGATCATCTACTGTGCCATTATTATTATTTTTTCTTCCATAACGCCATGCCCTTGGAGTGATGACCCTGCCAACCATTCCTGTTACCATGACAACATATTCAGAGAACGATTTGTTTTCCAAATAGAAAGCAAATGTAACATAAGGCAATGACAGAAACACCAGAAAATTGGACTCCAGGATAAAGCCAATGTGACATGGGAAGTCTAAAATCCACTCAGCCCATAAATGCACTACTTTAATTGCTGTTACACTACAGCTGTCATCTATTATAGTCAGGGTATCGGTTTGGGGACCCGCAGGGGCTGCCCAGGACCGGTTTTAGGACAGTGTCTATTTAAAGCAACCCATTAGACGCTGTCTAGATCAGTAAACGGGGCTCTCCAGCGGTACGGAAATGGCCTGTGGTCAAAGTCCTGGTCTTCAATCAGATTAGTAGTAGACTGTGTCGACGGCAGCCGAAAACCACGGCCCGGTTTTCGGTGCTCACCAGCAAGGACACCGAGCAAGTCACCTTGGTGCATTGAGAGAGAAATGACAGTCTAAATATTCCGGAGACAGTCACTCATTAAAAACACATTGATTGCTCAATTAACAATTGTTCAAGCGACACGACCGTGCTTCCCCACTGCTGTGTTGAAATTATCACTTTAATTATCACTCAAAATTTTCAAGCGTTTTTTGGAGTCATAATAAATCATTTCTGCTAAAAGTGTTCAGAAAATAGCACTCGCAATTATGCTTGCATCCATTAACCGGTACAGCAAATTGAGCAAACTGGCAATATTTTGAATTCTTTGTATGTTACTAACAGGATCTTGACTGGATTGGAAATTAAGCTTTAGCTGAGACTTGCTTCAAATACAGAGGGAGTGATTGAGAAGTTGCCAATGAGCCCAAGAAGAGGAATCATTATGGTCTGTTTCAAAGTAGTGTTGGCTGGTTTTTGGTGGGTGCATCTTGGTCTGTGGGTAATGATGGAAAATATGCTAAGTAAATGCTTGAATGACACATGGTGTTAAAAAACAGTGTTCCCATCTAGATAATGCCACATATTTTTTTTTTCTGCAACAATTCCGTTACATACAAAATGTACTGAAATTCTTCTATGGGAGTTACAGCTCACAGAACTCCAAAAGTATTTCCAAGAATACCATGATTTTACATTAGTACATGTCAAAAAAACTAAACAAAACAAATAAAAATAAAACTTGGAAGTACAGCAGGGTCAAGAATTTGAGTTTTGTCTCATATACTATGTACTTATCATAGTCATTACATAAATTTGGTAATAACAAGTTAATATGTCATTGCTGGAAAACATTCATTATCACCCGAACTACAAGTCTGCCACTGAACTGCACAACATTTCCCATCTGGCACCTTACACACACACCAGTTCTGGATCACTTCTGATTGCTTGCACACAGCTGTAGCTCATGAAGACTGATTAGTTGGACTATATATACTGTACACCTCACATTCTCACACACATTGCTGAGCCTTGTTCTCCTGTAACTTTACAAAGCGTTTCCCTTGTTTAGTCTTGTCATGTTTTTGACCCTTATTTATCGTTTATGGTGTTTTGCCGCCTGTATCAACCTCTTTGCTTGTGACCACGACTACACTTTTGGATTTCCCTCACGCTACCATTTGCTCATGCTTTGACCATTGCCTTTCTGACTTTGAGTTATTAAAGTGCATTTGGACACCCGACCCATTGTTATAGAATGTACCCAAACATACCCCAAAAACCTCTAATGCTGTTTAATATTTTTTTTTTAAATTAGCATTTTTCTCAGACTTCTGTCTGTAGGCCCAGTCATTTTCTATTAATAGCGATGAATAAGTTCTTTTCATTGCCTTTAAAGTGATATAACTAAACATAAACAAGGGAAGCTGAGACAAATGCTAATTTTAGTAGATCATTTTAGATGGCATTTAGAGGTTTTT
The DNA here is from genome assembly GCF_903798145.1 of Danio aesculapii. NCBI lineage: Eukaryota > Metazoa > Chordata > Actinopteri > Cypriniformes > Danionidae > Danio > Danio aesculapii. The sequence continues at coordinate 17,394,263 of NC_079444.1, forward strand.
GCATCTGAACTCTTCATATATATATATATATATATATATATATATATATATATATATATATATATATATATATATATATATATATATATATATATATATATATACATACTGTATATGAACATAACCCTGAACGTAACCTTAACCCATGCAGTTACTGAAAATTATTATATTTTACTTCAGTAATGGGACATTTCCAATTAAACTGAATAAAGAGAGCTAGATTATTTAAGGCTCTTGCCTATAAAGCCTAAATAATCTAGCTCCTGTTTATCTAACTAACCTTCTGTCTCGCTACAATCCAACCCGCTCAAGATCTCAAAACTCAGGGCTCTACGTAGTACCTAGAATAGCAAAGTTGAGTAAAGGAGGTCTAGCCTTCTCATTTATGGCTCCCAACCTCTGGAATAGCCTTCCTGATAACGTCCGAGGCTCAGACACACTCTCCCAATTCAAAACTAGCATAAAGACCTACCTTTTTAGTAAAGCATACATTCAGTGCATCACTTAGCGGTATGATACATGAATGTGCTGCACACAGGTTTCTGCATCTCGTTTATATACACTATGAACAGCAGCTACACTAATTATTCTCTTTATTCTCTATTTAAATGGTCGTGCCCAGCCTGGTTTCTCTCTAGGTTTTTTTAATTCTTCACTTTCGCCAATTGGTGAAGTTTTTTCCTCTTCGCTGTCGCCACTAGCTTGCATAGTTCGGGATCTGTAAAGCTGCGTATCAATGGATTTGCCCTTCAGTGTTTGGACTCTCAGTAGTGATTATTAAACCACACTGAACTGAGCTAAAATGAACTGAACTTAAACACTACAAACTGAACTACACTGTTTCAATTTACTATGACCTTTTATGTGAAGCTGCTTTGACACAATCTACATTGTAAAAGCGCTATACAAATAAAGGTGAATTGAATCGAATTAAATATTCAGTGACAAAACAAAAACTTAAGTGCAACTCTTGGACTGGCAATAACTTGCATACCAGAATATGCAAGACAATGTAAATGAAATTGCTAAAACAATGTATAAATAGAAATTTGGTTAATGTAAAACATTGTCCAAGATTTCACAGATTAAGTGATGTCAACAAAAACAAAAATACTAAAATACTTAAAATATTGTTAGGCTGTTTTCTTAAACAAGTTGCCAAAATATATTTTTATTTCTAAATTAAAAACATTCATAAAATTATGGTAAATGGTATGGTAAATGGTAACACTTTATAATAACTTCACACTATATGAATCATTTATTAAGCATTAGCAAATAGTGAATTCATTATCTGTTAAGCATTAGCTCTACATTAATATACATTAGTAAGCAGTTTATAACTGCAGCTACAAATGCTGTAATGCTTGATTTATAAGCACATGTGTAAAGTGCCAAATGATTGTGTTTTCATACTTTGTTAATGGTTCATTTTTCATTACTAAATTAAGCATTATTTACAAACCATTTAATTCAAAATAGTTGGTGGTTTTTAAAGATCATTCAAAATGAGTTAGTGAATGATTAATAAACTATTCAAATTAACATTTATGTTGTATTATTCAGGCATATATAGTAATAGTTAATTTGTATATTAATAAAAGCTTTATTAAATCAACTTCATTCAGTTTTGTGACCTAATCTAAAGTGAGGACTATTTATGCTTTATAAATCCCCTATAAATGACAATTAAAGGCTCAGTTAAATTCTAAACAGGAAAAAAGAAATAAATGACTTTATTTATTTCTATTAATTTAAAAATACACAAATGAAAATATCAAATGAAAAATAAATCTTTGCAACCTTATCTAAAATAAAATTACTTTACAGTTTGAACATCGGTAAACAACATGGAAATGTTGTATCATAATACATTGTTAAATTATCATATTGTTGTTGTTTTATCCAATTTTTACAGTAATTTTACAGTAATTTTATTTTTTCCGATAGGATTGCGAAGATTATTGTTCATTTGATACTGAGCCTTTAATTGTCATTTATAAGGGATTTATAAAGTATAAATAGTCCTCACTTTAGATTAGGTCACAAAACTGGATGAAGTTGATTTAATAAAGCATTTATTAACATACATGGTAACCATTACTATATGCCTGAATAATAAGATAAATACGTAAACGTTGACTTCAATAGTTTATTAATCATTTACTTATTCTGAATGATTGTAAAAACCATCAGCTACTCTTAAATACAAGTGGTTTGTAAATAATGCAATACTGAATTTAGTAATGAAAAATAATAAATAAATCACTCACAAATTATGAAAATACAATTATTAACATTATAAATGTGCTTACAGGTCAAAATACAGTGTTTGTAGCTGTATTTACAAACTGCTTACTAATGTTTATTTATGTAGAGTTAATGCTTAACAGATAATGAATTCACTATTTGCTAATGCTTCATAAATGATTCATAGTGTGTAGTTATTATAAAGTGTTACCAATTAAATAAAATTAAACATAGACCCTTAATATTCATGATAAACAGACAATTACTCAAATTTCAACTCCTAAAATTATAACAAAAAATATAAACAAAACAAACTAACTAAAATAAAAACTACAATATACCAAATTAGTTTTTCCTACGGCAACGCAGTGGCGCAGTAGGTAGTGCTGTCGCCTCACAGCAAGAAGGTCGCAAGAAGGTCAAGCCTCGGCTGGGTCAGTTGGCGTTTCTGTGTGGAGTTTGCATGTTCTCCCTGCGTTCGCGCGGGTTTGTTTCCTTCCTTCCTTCCTTCCTTCCTTCCATCCTTCATTCCTTCCTTCCTTCCTTCCTTCCTTCCTTCCTTCCTCCCTCCCTCCCTCCCTCCCTCCCTCCCTCCCTCCCTCCCTTCCTTCCTTCCTTCCTTCCTTCCTCCTCCCTCCCTCCCTCCTCCCTCCCTCCTTCCTTCCTTCCTTCCTTCCTGTACAGGTGGTACAGGTGAATTGGGTAGGCTAAATTGTCCATAGTGTATGAGTGTAAATGAGTGTGCATGGATGTTTCCCAGAGATGGGTTGCAGCTGGAAGGGCATCCGCTGCGTAAAACAAAGGCTGGATAAATTGGCGGTTCATTCCGCTGTGGCGACCCCAGATTAATAAAGGGACGAAGCCGAAAAGAAAATGAATGAATGAGTTTTTCCTACTTACTGTACCTTAGAAAACTAATTCAATTGCCATTTCTTTGTAATTATTTGTCCAATGTACTAGCTATTCCTAAGTGAAAATGCTTCCAAATTAAATCCATTTTTGTCAGTGTATATTTCTATAACATTCTGACATTCTAACATTCTATTTCTAAATCATCTCTCCAGCTATGATCTACAGTCTCCATCTGAAACTTCTCCAGTACCCATGAAGTTGATAAACCAGTCATGTTGCATGCAAGATTATCACTAAAGCTCCATATATGGATAGTTGGGAATGAGATGAGGTGCATGTTTTTTCCTCTTTTTTTCCCTTCTCTATCTGAAGCCTTCACGCTACCCTTCTGCCTATTATGACAGTGCATTGTGCAGCACGGATAATGAAGTGTAACGCTACTTTCAGACCACTCGCCGTAATGGAAGCCCAGTCACAATGATTAATGCGCTATTCACTGTGAACTCGACGTTTTTAAGAAGCTTGTCAATTCTTCTGGCCTGCCACTGAACAAACATAACAAACGCTTCGGCTTTCACTCATTAAAATGCAAATGCGTTTACTCTCTTGTTGATTTTTAACCAACACATTGCGGTACTCAAGCAGTGCAAATGAAAACAGAAGTGACTAACGTGTTGTATTTGCTGTCATACCTGTGGTTTGACTGCACAGCTCTGCATAATGTGTAAAATAATTCATTTATTTAAGGTAGAACTTCCTGCACACTGTAAATAAAGGCCTATTAAATGAGCTAGTGATCATATTGGATGTATAGTTTGATAGGACAGAATTATATTTGGTCAAGATACAATTTAAATGTAAGGAATCTGAGGGTTCAAAAAAGAATTTAATGTAAACCAAATATTGTCCTACTTTAGTATAGTTTAGAATGATTTGTTTTCTTTGAAATAATAAATCAGATTTTTTTCACAAAAAAAATTAAGAAAGAATTTGATCAAAAATTTATAATTGATAAAATGATTGTGGATATATACTTTTTGTATGTATAGATTGTAAGTATAAACACTCACCGGCCACTTTATTAGGTACACCCTACTTACTAGTACCGGGTTGGACCCGATTTTGTCTTAAACAAAAAAGAACTGCCTTAATCTTTTTGGCATAAAGTCAGCAAGGTACTGGAAATATTCCCTCGATTTTGGTCTATATTGACATGATAGCATCATGCAGTTGCTGCAGATTTGTCGGCTGTCATTCCATGATGTGAATCTCCCATTCCACCACATCCCAAAGCATCTCTATTGGATTGAGAACTGGTGACTGTGGAGGCCATTTGAGCACAGTGAACTCATTGTCACGTTCAAGAAACCAGTCTGAGATGATTCGCGCTTTATGACATGGCACGTTATCCTGCTGGAAGCAGTCATCAGAAGATGGGCACACTGTGGTCATAAAGGGATGAACATGGTCAGCAACAATACTCAGGTAGGCTGTGGTGTTGAGACAATGCTCAGATGGAACTAATGGGCCCAAAGTGTGCCAAGAAATATTCCCCACACCATAACACCACCACCACCAGCCTGAACCGTTGATACAAGGCAGGATGGATCCCTGCTTTCATGTCCAGACTCATCAGACCAGGCAACGCCTTTACGATCTTCTATTGTCCAATTTTGGTGAGCCTGTGCGATTTGTAGCCTCAGTTTCCTGATGTTAGCTGACAGGAGTGGCACCCGGTGTGGTCTTCTGCTGCTGTAGCCCATCTACCTCAAGGTTGGACGTGTTGTGCGTTCAGAGATGCTCTTCTGCATACCTTGGTTGTAACGTTTGGTTACTTGAGTTACTGTTACCTTCCTTGGCCATTCTCCTCTTACATCAACAAGGCATTTGCACCCACAGAACTGCCGCTCCCTGGTTTCTCTTTTTCAGACCATTCTCTGTAAACCATAGAGATGGTTGTGCGTGAAAATCCCAGTAGATCAGCAGTTTCTGAAATACTCAGACCAGCCCATCTGGCACCAACAACCATGCCACGTTAGGAGTCACTTAAATCACCTTTCTTCCCCACTCCTCAGTTTGAACTGCAGCAGATCGTCTTGACCATGTCTACATGAATAAATGCGTCATGTATTTAATCGAGTTGCTGCCATGTGATTGGCTGATTAGAAATTTAAGGTTAATGAGCAGTTGGACAGGTGTACCTAATAAAGTAAATAATAATCTTTAGAATATTCTTTTTAGTTTTTACTGTCCTCTTGATCAAGCAAATGCAGCAAGAGACAAACAAATAATCAAAAACGCAAAAAAATCGAATGCATCATTGTAGTGTACATGAAACCTGTAATTATACATAAAAAGAGCATAGTTTCATGTTTATAACAACAAAAGCAAATGTAAATCGGCTGAATGGCAGAGTTTCCTTCCACTGATCTTGTGATAACATGACTTTAACACCAGAGACAGTGAAAATGACTCATTGTGCTGAGTGTTAGACAGAGAAGGCATGGTAAAGAAAGACATTTGTATTCTATCTTTCACCAGAGAGAAAGGTTCTGTCAAAGCTCTTTCGCATCAAAAAACAACGCTAACTTCAACACTTCCTGTGCATTTTTGACTTTCTCTTCACAGGGCACAGTAGAACTGTCAAACACAGTATGTCTGTATCAGATGTCACTGATTCAACAATTTTTCATTTTACAGCCTTTTCACATCAGCTTGCCATGTCCAATGTCCTCTACCTCAAGCACATGGAAAAAAATTCAGCGTCTCCATCTGCAACAGTTAAAAATGCTAACATTAATAAAAACGATTACCAATTATATTCTATTTGGAAATATACAACACTTTCCACAACATATTTTAGGTGTTTTAAGCAAGAACGTATTTTAGATTCAAAATTAGCAGTTTGTTTTGAGCTCCTGTAAGAGCAGCCTTACCATGGACACTTATTCTGGTAAATGATGTATGTCTCTTCAGGACTTTAACATTAATTTAATTTGTTTTGGGTATATCTACTGGCAATATTTTCAGTTTTTTGTTTAAGAGTAATATATATATATATATATATATATATATATATATATATATATATATATATATATATATATATATATATATATATATATATATATATATATAAATAATAGATTAAATAGATTTGATAGCAGGCAAAGTTACTTCTACTGTATAGATATTTATATACTAAATCAAAATAAAGCCATTGCTCTTTTTACTGATTTGCTTAGCATTTTATTTGTTAAACATGTCTGTTCAGTAATTGCTGTTTGACATAAAAAAGTAATAGTAATTAAATTATTTTGTATTGCAGAGCACTTTTTAGTAGTGATCGTTCACATTACAATGTTCCACCATCAGATGGCAACAATTAACCTACAGTATCATAATTCCATCCTAAAGGCTTTCAAATTGAAAGCAAACCAACTATTTCATGGCACCTGTTGAAAGGAAACACTGAATTCCTCAGCAAACATTTAAACTAACGCTTTACTAAGAGAAGGTAGATTCAAAAAATGTGTTTTTAAGTTGAAGATCACATTCAGTCAACCTCTTTCTCCTGCATAATACTATAGTACCACAGTATCACTCTGTATATAGCTGTAATTTAGTGTTTGCTTTGGCATTTATGAGTTTACTGTTCATAAATTTCAGATTGCAGTAAGTAAGCCCTGTTTAGACAATAGGATTTTTATTGACAGTAACAACATCACTGTGTCAGATCATGTGATTTTGTCTAAATCTTGACTTGTTTGGGGTACCAAACATGCCATAATAGACGTTGCTTCGCGATCATCACTCAAAAGACAATTACAGAGACATTTGTAATGAATGCAGTTTTTAAGTCATTAAGAAGTCACATACATTACAAATGTCTCGCTAATATGTGTGTGTGTTTTCTAAACAAAAACAGCATATTCAAGCAGATCATGCTGAAATCAGGAACAATAGTGTAATCTGAACTGGGCTTAAACACCCCGAAAGTCACTTTCAGATTGCACATTTGTTTTAGCTGATTTTGCCATAATTTGCTTAATGTAGGGTAATGTGGGGATTTGTAAGTGACAAATAGGCATCAGGACGCATGATTGAACTGTTTCTTCTCATGTAGTGTGTCATAGTGTGCAGCAACCAATGCCATCTCTATAACGCTTCATTACATCAACACAGAAAGTCTTTGATGTTTATTTTTTAACTTGAGTAATCTCTTTTTTCATGTGTGACTTTAACCAATAGGAACTCAGTATCTCTTCCGTTCACAGCTCTTAAAATGGCAAGTTTTTGTGGAGTTATAGCAAGAGTACACTTGCCTGTATGGTGTGTCATGCTACCATAGCAGAAGAACATGCTGATGATCAATATCAGAGCTTTAGAAGCAGCAAGTACTGGAATTAGCATGTAAACTAACAAATTACCCCTTATGCTCTCATTCGCGATGTGGTGCGGAAAGTTTTATCCGAATGCATCTTTTAAGGCTTTCTACTTTGTTGCCATTTTAATTTTAATTAATGTTAGTGTTTGTAAGTGCAGGCCTGCTTTGTTTACAGCCATTTCTGGGATAGTGCTGCAGCTCCAAATGTGGCTGTTGCTGGCACATATTGAATCAACTTTTTTTTACTGTTTTTGTTCGGAAAACACACACATACACACACACTGGGAAACTGCTGTCTGTGGGAAACTCAATAGACAATTATACAGTCATGTGAAGCATATTGTCATTAAGAAGACATACATTACAAATAGATGTCAAACAAGGATTGATCACAAAACAACCTGTAGTCTGACTTACTGCATTTGGTACCCACGGCATATCGAGATTTTATCTAGAGAAATTGAATCATTCGACAATAACTGACAATAAAAATTGTGTAACCTGAACAGGCCATTAAAATGCTGCATGATGTAATTTCATAATAATAATAATAATAATAATAATAATAATAATAATAATAATAATAATAATAATAATAATACTAATAATAATACTTCTACTACTAATAATAATATTATTAATAATAATAATAGTAAATTTAAATAAATAAATAAATAAATAAATAAATAAATAAATAAATAACTTAAGATCTGAATCAAAAATTATAATTTTTTTTTAAAGATGTTACTTAAAGATGCTTTTTTCTTTTTATTAGCACACAAGTGCCATCAAACACTTCTATAAACACAGTAGCTGTGTGATATGGCTGTATGTCAGCACAGCTGTGATTATGGCTGAATTACAGCAGTGTTGATATAGAGCCATATCTAATAGCTACCGCTGTTATTTAGCTCTTATATACAACACACCTAAAACACAACTATATCAGCTCAGCATTCAGATCTCTGTAGACCTTTTTATTGAATCAAACCAATCCGTTAAAACGAATGAAACCACAAACACAATAAGTCTAAAGTGAGCACAGCATCATCAGTCTGAGTCATGGGCTGATCATCAGACTCTATTTGTATTATTTCTTCACTCACTGAAGCACTCGCAGTGACTCAGAATGAGCAGGGACTCATTACTGTGATCTTTTAAAACTGTACAAATGCTTATTTGTTAAATTATCAAAAATGAAATTAGTTACCATTTGAATATGAAAAAAAACTAAGTATGTTGTAAATCTGAGTCTGTTTCCCTAAAGATAAAGGGATAAAATGTGTTGAAGTTATTTAAAGTTATTAAATATACTGATATCTGCAATTGACACTACTTAATGCAACAATACAGTTAGCCTATGGTTCAATACCTACCTGGCTTTTTTTAACACGGTTTTCGATTCGGTTCTGATGATTTGACGCACAACTGTTTTTTTTTTTTTTTTCAATGCTTAGGCAGTAGGAACAGTAAGAGGTTAAAGAGAAAAGAATTAAAACGATTTATTGCAATACTCCTTTATACTTAAAAGCCAAGAAAAGTACACTAGATCCTAATGTAATTATTAAAAAAATGAACACTGAAATCTCACAGCTGCTGGCCGCCCATGTACAAAGTGAGGTAACTCACGGTTGTGCGCGAGGTCCAACCATCTTTGGTCAGAGCAAGGCTCTGTGCTTTAGCCAATTCGTACACAATATTGTTGCGTGTCTTTTCATAGAGGTCGGGAATTATCTCAGTGCTGAAAAAAGTGCGAGATAGTAGTCTGGTTTCTGCAGACATCATAATGTCAAGACTTTTTAAGACCTTTTTAAGAGCATTAAGTATTAAATTAAAGACCTATATCACAATATCAAAAACATGCACACACATAAGAGAAAATGCAAACTCACACAATTAGTGGTAATATAAATGTATTCAAATTGAACAGTACTAAAGACAGATTAGATGCACCATTGAACTACAGAAAAAAAATCAAACAAACAAATATCTTAATTGATTTATACTTTCGTCTAGTGCTGCATCGCGCACCTCACAAAAATGGATGAGGCTTTTATACTTAACGCGTTTGCCATTGAGATATTCCAGCCTGATCTCATGAGAAAACGCAAGTATTTTACGTCTTGTCAATTTAGTGGCTAATTTGTACTAATTTTTGCAAGTTCAGTCGTACGAAATTGTACGATTTTAAAAAGGAGGTGTGGCACCAAACCCCACAACCATCCCCTAAACACAACCGTCATTGGGGGATGAGCAAATCGTACTAAATTGTACAAATTAGATCGTACGAATTCTTTTCGAATTAACCACTAAATCAAAAAGTTACGAATTGCCATGAGATTGTGTTGGATATTCGTTCAAATGACAGGGGGCAGTCAAAAGAAACAGACAATAAAATCATATAAACAGATAAACAGAGAAGTTGAGAGTTTCAGGAACTAGGTCATATCATTATTATCATTAAAGATTTTTAAACTAATTGTTTTTTATTATTTTCATAATTTATTGTAATGATTATAAAGATTTTTATAACCATTTAAGATTTTTTTAAATCAAACTTTGATGCATCACTTGCTTTTGTTCACATCTCGGACAGTTCTACCTATTAAAGTTAAATATTAATGGCAACAGAACATGGGTTGCTCTACAGTTATATTTTTTATTATAGCAAGAATAAAAGCAAAAAAAGTACGCTTACTGAAAATACTGACTCTCTGGCTAACACTATTACTCTCTGGCTAGTTTCTGTCCTCTACTTATAAGCTAAAAAGGCAATAATGGTCCAACATTCCTGACCATTATTACAAATAAATCCTAGAAATTGGCCATCAGTACTTTATTTGTTATTTAATTTTTAAAGTGTGTAACTTGTAAATTGTTTTGAATTCAAAATTGTAATTTATACATCAGTGTAAAACCTATGAATGGCGGAAAAACAGATTTTGTAATATTAAAACCACCTGGGTCTCCACTTTTGCATGGCCTCTTTTTTGTTTTAACAAACTTATCCCTCAGGGTTTTAAAAACTTTTACAAAAACTTTCCTCCTTTCCTACGGCTGTTGCAATTTCTAGCCAAGAATTATTGTTCATCTGGTTCTCCCTATAATCACGCATGAACGGATCATAAATTTGTCTGTAGAGTCATACCTGTTTCAGACAAAACCTTTTCAAAGTGTTTGATATTTAACTCAAATTAAACGCGGCACCACGCGAACTGTTCACCTGAGTCTCAAAAAATCTCATGAGCTCCGCCAGCTGAAATCATGTCGCGCACACCCAAAGAGAACCTCCGCAAACACAACGATGACGTCACATTCGCCTCAGTAGAAAACATCTCAAGCGGTAGCGGTGAGAGTTGTGCATGGCTTTCAGTGCAATGTAAACAAAAGATATGTTAGACGAATTATTATTAAAATGATTATGTATGTATGAATGCAGACAACAGTTAATCTAAATACTTAGCTACTATAAAAATTTTAATTTACATTAGAGGTGATAATCGTGAAACCATGATTATTCTTCAGACTATATAATCGTAGACCAAAATCTATAATTGTTGCATCCATAATTGTTATGCAGTTCAAAACATATGAACGTGTCTGTTTTTGTTGTGTTTTGAAATACAACATTTGAATGTGTGTAAAAAAAGCCACATTGTACAATGCAGTGATGTTATGTCGTTATAAAATACAATATATTAACGTTTCAATGTAGAAAAATACAACGTGGGGGTCTTAAGGAGCAAAAATACAGCATATGGGCTCTTATATGCTGTTGTGTCATCACTCATATTGCAAGTCATAACTCTCCGGCCCTTCGTTTGGGATGCTTTTCATGAACTGTCCCCCATGACAAACTAATTGAATAGCCTTATCGTAGACTGCAGGCAAACACACAAACAGTCAATTCGGAGAGAAATAATACACACATAAGCTATTTAAATGTAAAACCGGAAAAACCCAATTCACAAGCGCGTATTGAACAGTGGATGTCGTACTGAACGGTTCAATATTATTTTGAGAACTGTGGCATCCTTACTTAACAGCTAAACTCGTCATTCTTTAATGTTTTTGTTTACTAGAATGTGCACTTACATACTATGTTAAAAACACACAAATATTTTTACTTACTGTGTGTGGTAAACCTTTTACATCAACAAAACACATTTACTTTGGGCTCCATTATGTTAATATTTTAAACTGTGACATAGGTATTTTCTAAATTAACATCTACACTTGGATTAATCGATTTTACCCATGTCCGTTGTATCAAAATAAACCCATGTGTTACTTTCAGTTCTAAAAGAATATTTGCAGAAACACCCTAAAGAAAAAAGAGGATGGCAAAGCATCAAATGGCCTCTTTAATCCCACCAATCAACAAAGAGATAAGAGTCTGAATGAAAACAATACTCTTCAAAGTCAGGTTACCTCCCACAAGCAAAGCCACAGGGTAAAATAATGCTGCATATGTTCGTAATATTTCATTCCTGTCACACTCTTTTAAGTGTGAAATTCAGAATTCTTTAGAGGCCTCTATTTCTGAGAGGAAAAAGCAAGTATATACCTTACTGAGCTTTTCCGCAGAAAGTGCTGAATGAATATTTGCATTTCATTCCAAACACAGAAAAAGGGAGAGAGAGAGAGACTCGCAGATAAACTACTGGCTGAAATTTGACTGCCCCTCTTTCTGAAAAAAATCTTTATTACATATACCATCCACGGGCTTAGCGTCAAGAGGTTTACCCTCCAATTCTTTCTTATCGTTTGAAGAAGAAAACCCTATATTTTCAGCTTTAGGCACTCCGGTAATTGACATTTACAGAAATCTCGCAGTAAATCATTCACATGCAAAGAAAAACGCGCAAGTCAAAGCAAAGCCATTAGCTCCAAAAAATGAACAATTAACTATTGATTTGACCTGCATTAACCTAAACAAATAGATCTCTTTTGTGACCAAAATACACATGGACACTACTTGTACATTAGTATGAATGAACAATATTTCTGAGATGCATTATTCACAGATGGTTGCTCAGATTTAACTAGTTTATTTCGCAGCTAAATGCTCTAATGGCAGCTCTCTACATAATAATATGAAAACATTGCATCTCCCATATAGCTCAACGCACATGTTTACATAACTGGATTAATGCTTAGCCTGTGCTTCCAAATTATGCCTTCCTTAAGGGGAATGTTATTGCTCAAAGGTTGTTCTTTCTCGCATTTCCCAAAGAGTAATAAAAACAGACACTAAAGAGACATAGATTGTCATACACTATATGGAGCTATCATATTACGTTGACAGCATCGCTCAGATTATTTGATTTTGTTGGAATAACTGATGCGCAATTGTCATGGAATTATATTATCATTTTTATAATGGTTCATATTCTGGTTCTCGAATCTGATTGGCTGGAAGGTCTTTCTCAGGGTATATACAGAACTTCATAAGTTAATACCTTTTACTACTTTTTTTAATAGCTTCAAAAAAGCATTTTAATACCAGCACGACAGAACTGCAATTGTAGTGGCTGTAATAATATATTGCAGATAACATATATACTTAAGTAAAGCAGAGGGATTAATCAAGATTAATTATTAATATTGTGGTTGAACTATGTGCTTGATTAAAGTATGCAAAGTCTAAATGACAAGACTCTGCTACACATAAAAACACAATATTTTGGATCGTTTATTTAATTAAATAATGGTATATTACCATAATATAAAGGTGTTTTACTTTGTAACTGAGGATTAAATGCAATAACCTGTTCAATACACTGATTTATTTGATAATACTAATCACATTACTTAAAGCAGGGATCCTGGAGATCTACCTTCCTGCAGAGTTCAGCTCCAAGCCTGATTTAACACAACTAAACCAACTAAGTACGATCCGAAGGAGCCCTTGCGTTTGATAAAGGTTGCAGCTGAAGTCTGCAGGAAGGTAAATCTCCAGGAACAGTGTTTAGCACCCCTGACTTAAAGGAACACAATTGAGTTTAACCATTTTTGAATCCATTCAGCTTTCGATGTCCAGGTCGGGCAGGAGCACTTTTAGCTTAGCTTAGCATATATCATTTAATCATGTTAGGCTATTAGCATATCGCTAACATTTTTTAAAACAAGAGTTTTGATAATTTTCCTTTAATTGCTTGAATCGTCTGTAGTTAGATCAAGTACTTATGAAAAGTTTTCTAGGCCACAGGTGTCAAATCCAGTTCCTGGAAGGCTGCAGCTCTGCATAGTTTAGTTCCTGCTACCTGCAGGTTTCAAACAAGTCTGAAGGACTCAATCAGTTTGATCGGGTGTGTTTAATCAGGGTTAAAGCTTAACTATGCAGAACTGCAGCCCTCCAGGAACTGGATTTGACACCTGTGATCTAGTCCGATATGGCTAGGAACTTTATTCTTGTTATGGCGTAATAATCAAGGAACTTTTCTGTATGATACCAAAGAGCATAGAATCACCAAGAGGCGACACTCTAGTGCGATTTGGGAAACAGCCACTAGATGGCGGCCATTTTGGAATGAAAACTCCAATAGAACAACAGCATGTTATTAGTCTGTAAAAAAACTATTAAAAGTGCTGATGATTGTGATGCTAAGTGTTGTTTTGCTGCCTTTCAGGTTGTATCTCAGCTTTAATGTGCTTTTTAAATAAATAAATAAAAAACAAAGCAGCTGCTTGCTATGGCGACAGCAATAAGATCCAATGGATGGCCGATAGCTTTCACTCCAAAATGGCGGAATCCGGGGCTGTTGCTGGGTGCTGCTGTTGCAATGGAAGGTTCTATTGAGTGTCATCTTGGTCATTCTAAGCTCTTTGATTATACTAAATTGAGCCTTATAGCATATTTTATTGTTTGCTTTATCTTAGTTTGTGTTCTGTTAGAATAGCTCAAGTGTTTTGCGACCTGTGTATTTTTGAGCGCCCTGAAAATCTCCGGTTTAATTTGAATACTTTATCTTGTCGTATAGTTTAATTGTTTGACTTAAGGGTTGTTTTGTTAATTTCTTTGATTTAGCTAACACTCATCATTTTCTTTTACATTTATAGGCTATTGTAAATGTTTTCTATTTCCACAAACATTATTGTTGTTAATTTTATTTCCTTTTTTATTTTGTCCTCTAAATAACCGAGTAAAATCTGCTTAAGTTCAGAATCGTTTTTACCTCATCTTTGATCTGTTGCACACATTACATTGATTACATTTAAATGGACATCAATAATCAAATTATATGCCTCAACCTGAATAAGACAATAATATGATTAAGGTGTTTACATGAGTTGCTTTTGAATGTTCCTTTTATGATCCTGTTTTACATGTTACAGCACATAGATCGATTAACATCATTGCGACACTGCGCTAGCATCATTTCCTCTGGAGTTTCATGTAATTTTGGGTGTTTATTTTTTTAATTTGACAACTTTAACTGCAGTTCGGGAGTTTCACTTTTATTCATTAACATTTCATTCATGCCACCATGACAAAATAAAGTATTGGATGCGAGTATGAATGACTGGTGTTTTAATGGAATTTGATACTGCACGGCAAAAAAAACCAAAAAACTAAATTTCGCAATGCAGGTGTCTGTGGTCCTTTACTGACTCGGTAGGAGCAGAGAATAAATGTCAAACAGCTGTGCGTGTATGGAATATCCTGTCGCAAAATCCTACATGACAGTAATAGTTATATTAAGGTGTTTACATGTCTGTACTGCGCTTCAATAATACCACTAAAATAGGAATACTCCACATGTCTTCCATTTCTGTTTAGTTCAATTATGACTTTAGTCAGATTAAGCTAATCAAAAATCGAAATATTGGTGTCCATGTAAACGAACTCGCTTAAACGTTACGTCATCCCTTTTAACAACATAAACTCATAACAAGCACACACTTAGTTGTTACTCATGTGGTCACAATTTAGCTAAACAACAGAATTCAAATTAATGGAGAACTTTAAAATAAAGTTTCTTTTACATTCACAAGTTCCTTTATTTTAATAATAACAGTTGACAGATGATGTTAAATAAGGGCAGCGCAGTTTTCTTTAAATATTACTTCTAAGAATTAACAA
This sequence comes from Danio aesculapii, assembly GCF_903798145.1. NCBI lineage: Eukaryota > Metazoa > Chordata > Actinopteri > Cypriniformes > Danionidae > Danio > Danio aesculapii. The sequence goes on from NC_079444.1 coordinate 17,409,838, forward strand.
CAAACTAATTTCGAACAAAATGATAAAAGATTACAGTTAATACTAAACTCCTATTCATAATTTCATCCTTTTAAGTGTTTTTCTAAGCTGTCTGTGACTCTTTTCATATGGAGGTCATCAAGGTGTTTGCATTGAATAGTGCATTTAAGCCCTGACAGAACTTTGCCTATGCAAACCCGTGACTTCAACATTCCATCTGGATGAATCTTACTGTAAACGACAGAAAGCATTAGATAAAGCAAGAACTGAATCTTTTCTGTCTACCTTTCTGGTAATTGCTTCCACAATATGCACACTTTTTCAGTGAGAGTGTTTGTCAAGAACATACATTTAAATGTAATCTTTTCAATTCCTTAATGTCAATCTCTATAATGACTACCTTCTATTCACATCAGTTCTCCCCCACGATCATTTTCCAGCCATATCACATTCTGTTCAGCTTACATTGATACCTTTTCAAATTAACTACTAGCCTGTCACCAGCAAAGAAAAGCCAAGCGTGGATATAGTGCAAAACTATTAAGACTGTTTGTCTATGACAGGTCAGTATACAAAGTCATTTCGACAGAAATGGTCAATACGTAGCTAAGAGCCATAGTTGAGTGAACTGGAGTCTGAATCATGAAAAACTTGCCTGAGGCCACAATCTATTAGATGCTGAAATGAAAGCTGCACACTGGACTGGCCATAAGCAGAGGAAAGATCAAGTCTTCAGATCGATAATGACACAATTGATCATTCTTACTAATTGTCAATCCATACTGGTGTTCAAACAGTGCCACTGAGGTACGAGGAGTCCATTTTGTTGTATATAATAGAGGAAAATTTGGAGTTAAGCTTAATCGACAGCATCTGTGGCACAACATTATCAATAATTTGACTCTTTCCCCCTGCAAAAAGGCAGAAAATTAGGATTTGAAAGCATTTAGGTTGATAAAGAACTCATGATTTAAATCTTATTTGAGCTTTAAAGACATTTAAATCATCATCTTTATATTTATGACATTTTTTTAAATAATAAAAAAAAAGATATTAGCATGGAAAAGTTAGTAAGTTAGTTTTCCCATACTATAATCATGTCATATAATGTATCATTATTTTAATGGAAAAATTACAAGTCAGGGCTGTTACTGTTAAACATGGTTTATGCCTTAACATTGAATATGACACTATGTTGAATGACAATGTTTTGAATGACAATGTCAATGTTTGTTTGCTTATTTTTTATTTATATTGGTAACTGTATTATTTTATTTTAAATTATTGTATTAAAACAGTACATAACACTAAAATAAAAAAGCATCTGCACATTTAGAGAACACAAATAAAAAAATAAAAAGACTTTAACGTGGACATTTTGTAACGTAAGGATGCTGGACAATGAGGTTGAAGATCTACGTGCAGTTTTATTAAGAATCGTCAAGCAGGCAATGGTCAACAGGTACAAAAAGGAGCGTAAGGGTAATCCAGAAGCATAGTCAAGGTAAAAGGCAAAGAGGTCGATACAGGTGGCAAACAACGTAAACAAGGAAACAAGACAAGGGTCAAACCCAGAAAGACTAAACAAGGAGAATGATTCGTCATGTCATGGGTAAACAACAAGACTCAGCAAAGTGTGCGAGAAAGTGAGTAGTTTAAATAGTCCAAGTAATCAATGATCATGAGTTTCAGCTGTGTGTGTGTCTGTCCAAATGGCTGTCAGCTGTGGCATGAGTAATGAGTGCAAAAAGTTCTGGGAAATAAATATATCATAACTAAAATATACATTAAATCTGTCAATATAAACTGTTATACTACAATACTAAAAATAATATTTTTAAAAATAAATAATCATATTGTAAAAAATCTTTTTCAGCTAGCAATTGTTTTTTCAAGTTTAGTTAAAGGGCATGATGAAAATTACCTTTTGTAAGATGTTTGTTCAGAACTTTGTTTATTTATGTCCACAGTCATATTGGGGATATAAAGACAAAAAGTTTGTTAAAATAGAATCCAAATCCCTCCCATTTTGAGCCATGACGTAGAAATGCAGTTTTTCCACCCACTGATTTGATTGACAGCTGGGTATTAACATGTCTCTTTAGTAACACATATATTTATATCAACATGACAGGACGTGCGCAAAGCAACTGCGATTAAAAGATCTGTTCAGCTCTCTGTGATCATCAGTCATCATCAAATGTGATCAAGAATGAGTTTCTAAAACAGTGCATGTTTGTAATGAATTACAGCGATTTTACCGTCTTTATCACCACAGCCGCATGTCAGTACAGTTATAAAAGTTAAACGCTTGCACAGTGTGTGTGTCTGTGTGCGCCTGAACTTTCTAATGACATTGTGTGTGACTCATCGTTCTCATCGACTCATTAACTCATCACAACAAATACATCAAATAATCATTGTGAAAGTTCTTACAGTACTATTTCTGACAAACGTTACGTGAGATCTGCTTTCTTCATGTCTATCACTGTGCTGTTTATCTGACGCAGCCAAGGCGGAGATTAAGGCACACTCTGACAGGCACGTGGAACGGTGGGCTGGGAGAACTAGCATTAAAGGTACAGGCAACAAATCAGCTGCATTGTGTTCAGAGCAGAAAATGTAATATTCTGAAAGGTTTAATAAAAAATCTGATGGGTGTTTTGAGCTGAAACTTTACAGAGACATCCTGGAGACACAAAAAACGTATCTTAAAACTTGAAAAAGGCGTAAAATAAGTGCTATTTAAAGTTATTTAAGTTTTAGTTAACACACCACTACACAGATACAATTCCGCTAAGAATCAACTGTTCCAGCTTTACCATCTGCTTTCCTCGTGTACATCACAATGTCAAACAGCACTATGTTTTGCGAATAAGACTTGAGTGCGTTTAGTAAACGAGATGCTGATTTCAGTGCTAAAATAAACCGAAAATTGCTTCAACGGTTCAGTTAAAACACGTCTAAAATTTTGAGGTCATTACACAATAACACCTTTGACTCTCAATCGCATTATAACCCAGAAAAAATCTGAGTATATCATTTGTATAGCCAACTCTGAGTATGAAGTAAGAGTTCTGTAATTACAAAAGATAATTAGTCATTTCACAGATGAATGATTGTGCAGGGTTATATTTCCCCACCAAATCACAGCAATCGACATCTCAGTTAAAAAAAAAATGGCACATGCCTCGCACCCAGATTCATTCAGAACAAATGCATCATGAAAACATCCATCAGCCCATTCAACATAATTACTATATACCACTAAAAAGAAAGAAATGGGGGGGAAAAATCCTTTTGCTTTGAAAAAGAGCTCTCAAATGCAACAATGCTTTCAAGGTTCCCCATAGAGCAGCAATGCCATCATTTGAGCTCCAGTCCCATTAAAATCACACAGTAATTAACAGCCTTCATCACTCCTGACGTCTGCACAAAACTAGCAGAAATACAGAAGAATTCTGAAAAGCTGAGTGAAAGTTATTTGAGCATTTTAGATGTTTTCCTTGAGCAGAGCAGAGTTAAATAAAAAACAAATATTTCCCTGCAAGAAGCACTTAACGGGGTTGAGCATTTTAATCCATATAAATATATTATTTATAAAGTATTAATGCTACAACTGCTTAAATCTGTGATGAAAAAGCATTTCTCACCTTCTTAACAGTTATAACGCTACAGATCCTGTTTAAAATGAGCATGAATGTTTAGAATCATACAGTTGAAGGCAAAATGATTAGCACTACTGCGAACTGAAATATTTTTCAAGTGATGCTAGCGGAATTTTCACAGTATTTTTCCCTAATGTACTTAATCTGGAGAAAGTCTTACTTATTTAAGTTTGCTGGAATAAAATTTTTTTTTAAATTATTTAAAATTATTTTTAAGGTCATTATTATTAGCCCTTTTTTCTCAATTGCCTACAGAATAAACCACTCTTGTCTAATGACTTGCCTAATTAACCTACCGTCACTTGTCTAGATAATCTAATTAAGCCTTTACATGAGACTTTTAACGAAATACTTGTGCCTTAAAAAATAAATATTAAAGAATTATTAAAAGAGCTATTAAAAGTACTATGTTTAAAAATGTTGAAAAGGTTGCCCTCATAGATGTGGATGACACATTTGACAGTTTCTGCATGCCAAATTTGTAGTCAATTAGAGGAAAGACTGTCATGCTATTACTTCATGTTAACAAGCTGCACATTTTTTTTACTGTGACCTCAGATTGAGCTCACATACTTTATATATTCCATGTTTAGTGACATTATTTAATTTCATTAAAAAATTATTGGCGACGCAGTGGCGCAGTAGGTAGTGCTGTCGCCTCACAGCAAGAAGGTCACTGGTTCGAGCCTCGGCTGGGTCAGTTGGCATTTCTGTGTGAAGTTTGCATATTCTCCTTGCTTTCGCATGGGTTTCCTCCGAGCGCTCCGGTTTCCCCCACAGACCAAAGACATGCAGTACAGGTGAATTGGGTAGGCTAAATTGTCCATAGTGTATGAGTTTGAATGAGTGTGTATGGTTGTTTCCCAGAGATGGGTTGCGGTTGGAAGAACTTCCACTGCGTAAAACAAGTGCTTGATAAGTTGCCGGTTCATTCCGCTGTGGCGACCCCGGAATAATAAAGGGACTGAGCCAAAAAGAAAATGAATGAATGAATGGATGAATGAATGAATGAATGAAAAAAATATTGGTATTAGAATGCGGCCTGATCCACAATGAACATTTTGGTGTCCTGTTGCAAAAGTCTGTCTGCCATCCATCCATCCATCCATCCATCTATCTATCAATCCATTTATTTATTCTTTAAGCATCAATTTGCTTCCAATTGTGAGGAAAACCAAAGACTAAATTTGCCAACACCAGCTTTCTCAAAATATCAGAAACACCCGAAAATGTATTCATTTATTTATAAATTTACATTTTTATTTATTTATTTATTGCTAAATTTGAATAATCAGAATCTTCATGCACCAATTTGTTCCCAATTGTGTGGAAATCCAAAGACTAATTTGAAAAAATAGGTTTCTTAAACTGTCCAAAAAATGTGGTAATCAAAATTGATGTATGCTTTGTGCTCAACTTCAAGCCCCATAATATAAAACGCATGTATCTGATTTGAGTGGTTTGGGAAATATCAGAGATTTCCATCAGGCTAATCGGGACAAGCCTTGGTCAGTTTGTAGACATGGCTGCCTGATCAGTTATAGAGCACTTTGGTGATCACTGAAAATCCTAACAATTGCAATAGGATTTCAGCACCCAATAAACCCCCCAAAAAGAAAGAGGTTTAGATTTGTACAGCATGTGTGTCCGAATTACAAAAGACCAGAGTTGCTAAGTGGGCTTGTAAATCATCTTACAGTCTCTCTGTGCCTGCGTGTCCTACATTATGTCTCGGTTAGATATCCTCATTATACACAATATGACAAATTTATTCAGCAGCTGAACCAGTGCCCTGAAGAAATTGCTTTTATGTGGTGACCCTAATAGTGATATTCCCAAAAAAGTGTGAATTTAACATCCGCAAAAAGTTGTTAAATACACTGGCTTTCTAACTTTCAATTTTGTGTGTATGCGTGTGTATGTGTTGTAAAGGCAGACTTGTGCGATTATGGAGGCCAAAACATTCAAACAGCACAGTTGAGACCCAATTATTTCCTGCACAGTACATGACACACCATGATTGGCTTACAGCAGCTGGACAAGCACTGTGTTTACATATGGCTATGCTAATTGTGTTTTACACCCTACACTTAGTCCCACGGAAATATGAGCGCCCTGCTGTTCTTTAAATGAGCATACATTTTTAAAGCCTTTCCTGGCCTCCTAAAATGCAAAACGGGCTCAGTCACAACAGGAGACAAGGGCAAATTCATAAACTGGGAAAAGGAACATTGGCCGTGACGAAACAGCCATTATCTGGGAATTAGGAATGCAGTCCGATTTACTGTTGTTCTACAGTTTTTGTTTTGATTTCTTTTGTTTTAGATTTTTGTTGGTGAATTTCATTTGTGTTTTGCACAGGCATATCACACAGAGTATCTCAAAATAGAGTTTCCTCAATCTTCAGTGATGTTAAAAGCAGCAGAACATTTCTTGGTGACCACAGTGTCTGAGTATACATGGGCTTTTCTCAACACCAAGTACGCAGTTCAGACTTGTGTCCTTTGGAAGTTCAGACTCGCAAAGTTCAGACTTCAAGAACGAACTCCCGAGGACGCAAGGATACTCCTTCGGGTACTTCTTGAAATGCCAATGACAGCGAAGTTTATAATGTTACTTGCCTCACCATGGATTCATGGTTTTACTTTACATTAACAGTAAATTATTTAATTATCAGGCATGTGATCAGCCGAGAACAAAATAGAAGGAAGACTAGACTGCCCTCTCCCCCAATATATATATATATATATATAATATATATATATATTATATATATATATATAATTATATATATATATATATATATATATAGTATGTGTGTGTTTTTAAATAATAAGTAATAATAGAAATAAAAAAAACTAAAAAATAAGATTATTTATATAAATAGTTGTCATTGACCACACAATTTAAGTTACTTTTTTGTTTCATCAGTTGAAATGTTAGCAGTTTATAGTCAATTAATGTTTAAAATGTCAAAATAATGTTTAATAGGTTTATAATTGTACCTCAATGTCGGGACAGATGCACTTATTGCCGCTAGATGACGCCACTAACGCGGTTAGTTCTCTTATTTCCAAAGAATATAATTTTCCTGTAATTTAGTACACTCTTTAAATAAACTACTAGTCAGTCAAAAATTTGAAGTTTAAAATATTAAGCCCAGCTGAATTGAGTCGCCTAATATACTTTAATATTCCACCTTAAAAAAGATATAATACTTGATAAAACGAGTTTATCACTTTCCCCTTCCTTGACGTAGTCCCTGCCTTTTTAATATTTTAAAATTAATTAAAACTATATTTTTTATAAATTCATAACATCTAAACTTAAGAAAGTATTAGGTATTACATTGCCGGTGCTAGGCTGTAGCACTTAATAAATGAAGACATATAAGGACCGATGACTAGATGATAGAGAGCACATTATCATGATGTGCAAATGTGAAAGCGAAAAAGTGCACAGCAGAGCATGCATTCAAAGCCATTTCATAATCTTGCATATTTACAGGGGCTTTGTCATACCCGCACATTATAAGACTAATATTATATACCACAGTAGCCAAATAGGTCATCCCTGAATGACGTCCCGGAATGAAGCAGTTACTGCTCTTCTTAGCACACAATGATGACGATGATGGCGCAAACCATCAATCAGGTCATCTGCTCACTGAGACTTCCCCCCTCCCCCTTAAAATAAACAAACAAATAAATAATAAATAAAATCAGATTTACTCAAATTACAGGGGTCATCCCATTGAGCTTGGAAATCCGTATTTATACAGAAGAATCATTCATTCATTCATTCATTTTCTTTTCGGCTTAGTCCCTTTATTAATCCGGGGTCGCCACAACGGAATGAACTTATCCAGCACATGTTTTTACAAAGCAGATGCCCTTCCAGGCCGCAAACCTTCACTAGGAAACATCCATACACAGTCATTCACACAGATACACCATGGACAATTTAGCCTATTCAAATCACCTCTACCACATATCCTTGGACTTGTGGGAGAAACCGGAGCACCCGGAGGAACCCCACACGAACACGGGGAGAACAAACTCCACACAGAAACGCCAACTGACCCAGCCAAGGCTCGAACCAGCGACCTTCTTGCTGTAAGGCGAACGTGCTACCACCGTGTCACCCCTACAGAAGAATCACATCCCTGAATTATACAAACTATTAGCCTTATAATTAATATTATATGAATATTATGAAAAAATATTTTGATAGAAAAACAAAAAAAAACGTAAATCAGCATAAATGTGGAGAGAAATGTGTTACACACAGACTCGTGTCTTTGATTACCAGATTTAATAAACTACAATGGACATTATACAGGTATAAAGTATAAGATGTAAACAATAGGAATAAGATAACGTTAGGCAATTTGATAAACAAAGACAAACAGTGTACAACACGCAACACAATTTAAGACAATTATAAAAGGTAAAGAAATAAGACAACAATAAATAGATTTAAAAGACCAAAAACTGGCCATTGGATATACACAAAATGTATTAAATCTCATGTTTTGGGCAGATGAAATCCAGCAATACATCTGAGATGTATATACAATATCCAATACAAAAATTGCGCTATCTTTGTAAATAAACTGCAGATTCGAGGATAACCTCCTAGGGCTTGAGTGGCCACATACAGTACGTGGACAGCACATTTTAGCTCTTAAGTGGCTATTTAAAATACTTTGAATGTTTTATAATTTGTTACATACATACAATGTCATCCTGCAACTGTTTTGCAGCATATGAAATGACCCAAACACTATTTTTAACTGTCCAAAATGGGAACAAAAATAGTTTTTACTCTCTGATAGTCAAAGCAAGTAAAAAAAAAAGTTATATGTTAAGTATGCATCAAAAAAAATATCAGGAAACTGTGTTTTATGTAAATTCGGACCACGAGTCCACATATATGGACATAATTTTTCTCTAAAAGTACATCATTTCAAAATATAATACTTAAGTTTTTATTCTAATTACGTTCTAATGAGCCCAAATAGCAAAGAAAAAAAATGCATGTAAAAAACACCTTAGGAGGCTAAAAGAACTACATTCTCACCTGAAAACTCTTAAAACTTTATTTTGTGACACAACAGAAGAGTATTTTTAAAACCGTGCAGATTTTCTCCTCCGCTATTAGCTTTTGCTAGTTGGGCTGCACGTTAATGTTGACGTTAGTTAACAGTGGACATATCAAAGCCACCAATTAAAAATTATTTAGACTTTTATAATAGCCTACCTAAAGAAAGCCTCAGGGATAATGGTACTTTTAGAAGTAGACAGCAGTTGTAGCAATAGATAGCTAATGTGGATATGCTAACAAAATCCTTGGTACTTGCTACTCGTTTTTGTACTTGTATTTCAAAATTTTAATTCTAGAAAGCTTCTGACAGAACTAAAACCTGTGTAGTGTACTAAGAATCGATAATGTTTTTCCACAACTAGTAATTCTGGGATACCTGTGCTTGCAGATTTGCACAAGTCATTTCTCAATGCATTCTCAACAAAAAGGGTGGAGGCAGTACACATCTGGAATTTATCTGTACTAGGCAAGATGTGAACTTTGAATAACAGTACTTCGGTTGACGGTTGATGATGTTCACGGAACACAAGACCACAAACACAGACAAGAGCACATATTGAGAAACGGTCATGCTTCCTGTACAAAGGTGAAGTTCGGGTGCTATGTGTAAAATTCAGAGCTGTGAATAATAATTAGCTACCAAGACATCCATAAACCTAGAGAATTTCATCAATGTTAATGCCCTTAAATAAGCACTAAAAACTGTAAGCGACTTGACGTATGCAAGGTATGACAAAGATGCAAAATCATGTGCTCATTTAGTTTAAATATGTCATGAACTTAGCCTAATTTAATTAGTAATTGCTATAGATATGCTTTTGCAGCAGCTATTAATCCACTACATTACATATGAGTTGCTAAAGACCCAAATGTGTAATGTTGATTCGTGAACCTGTGTGATTGGGGTTATGCTAACATGCTAAATATCATTTGCTACTTGTTATTTGTTGCACATGCTTTTATGTCCTCGTGTCAACATACTTCCGTTGAAACACGGAGTTAACGTTGGACATATCAAAGCCACCAATTAAAAATAATTTTGACTTTTATAATAGCCTACCTAAAGAAAGCCTCATGGATAATGGTACTTTTTAGAAGTAGACAGCAGTTGTGCAATAGATAGCTAATGTGGTATATGCTAACAACATCCTTGGTACTTGCTACGCGTTTTTTGTACTTGTATTCAAAATTTCTATAAAGCTTCTGAGAACTAAACCTGTGTAGTGCACTAAGAATCGATAATGTTTTCCACAACTAGTAAATATATATTTACCTAAGTGGGTTTTACTAACTTGTACAGGTGGCTAGCATTCTAGCAACATGGATTAGAAGTCACAAAGCTCTCATTTTCTTTTAATGAGATTTTAACGGCAAACACAATAACATTGTAAGTCACAAAACAGCTTTCTGTCCTGATCAACATACTTCATAATAAAACAGGAAGTTGAGACAGACTACAAAACAAAATAACTATCAAAGTTTCACACGATTTGATGCTTTTTCAACTAAATAAAGCAGTTAAAGCAACAGCTAATGTGGATATGCTAACAAGCTAATCCTTGCATCTAGCTACTCAGTAAGAGGTGGGTTTTGCAACTTATTGTTATTATAAAGATCATTTTAATAAACCTAAACATGTGTAGGGCACTGGTAATCAATTATTTTCTCTCCAAGAAATATTGTATATTTCTGTCTTTGAAAAAAGGTGGATTTGGATAACTTTTAGCATGCTAGCAAACAGAAAAGGACTTGAAGCCGCAGCGTTTTCATCTTTATTTCATGAGGTCTTTAATGCAAACAAAATTGCTCCTATGATGTCTGATCAACAGCCCTAGTGACTTTTTGGGGGTAATTTTATTATTGGATACTGAGTGCTGGACTGTATTAGCATGGAGGTAGGCTAATGAAAGAAATAAATTGTTTCATTACCGATGGACATTTATGAGCCATCCGAACTGTATTAAGCTGTGATTTGGGTCCTGAGGGCTTCACTAGCAATTAAGAATGAACTGGACAATGGGCAGTAACTACAGTGTTGACTGGTATATCATATTCCTGCACTTACATTAGTGAGAAATGATCATAGAAATGTGCCGATGATTAATAGTCTCGACTTTAATGTTGTTCCTATCTTCAAAGGCTATCTTCTATAAATTTCTAAGAGTCGTTTCAGTCTTGATGTATGTCATGAGCTGGCGAGGTGGCAAATTTAGTTCAAAAGTTCATCTTCTTGCGTCTTCACTAAGGTCCCCTGCTGAAAAATCCAGCTTAAACCAGCCTAGGCTGGTTGGCTGGTTTTAGCTGGTCGACCAGCCTGGTTTTAGAGGGGTTTTGGCCACTTTCAGGCTGGTTTCCAGCCATTTCCAGCCTGGTCTTTAGCTGGTCAGGCTGGAAAATGACCAGCTAAATCCAGCTAAAAAACCAGCTTAGCCAGCCATGGTTTAAGCTGGACATAGCTGGTTTTGGCTGGGCTTCCAGCCTGGCAAGTTGGTCAAGCTGGTTTTAGCTGGTCATTTTCCAGCCTGACCAGCTAAGACCAGGCTGGAAATGGCTGGATACCAGCCTGAAAGTGGCCAAAACCCCTCTAAAACCAGGCTGGTCAACCAGCTAAAACCAGCCAACCAGCCTAGGCTGGTTTAAGCTGGTTTTTTCTGTAGGGCCAGTGTGAAGAGTTCATTATGTGCAGCAGAGAATATTGAATAAATGAGTGTAATGACTCTGGTGTGGTTGGAACGACTGGAGAGACGAACACATCTCACAGCTTGCATTATGCTGGCTCTCCACTCTGCTCAGTCTAACAGACGGTAATGATGAAATGTGCCCAAAGTACCAAACCAAAGTTTCAGCTTTCGTATTTTGGCTGAATATAGCAGATGTACTCCATGTACTGTACAAGGCCTGAAAAAGACTAGAATGACCCAAAATTTTGACAGTGTGTGCACTGCGTATTTTCTGTTACTGCAGACTATGTGTGAGATGGATAAAGGTGGCAAAAAGTGAGAATAATAATTTATATTTTTATTAAAATTTTATATAAATAGTACTTTAAATAAAATTCTTATTTTTTACATTACAGAAATGCATACATTTTAGTTCAAACTATTTATGTTTGGAATACTCTGGAAATTGTAAGATTTCAAATTTTTAAGATTTTAGGTTTAGGTTTATTCAAAATGGAAATAGTATAAACTATATCACATTGAAACTGGCAAGAAGTCGCTGGTTCGACCCTCGGCTGGGTCAGTTGGCATTTCTGTGTAGAGTTTGCATGTTCTCGCAGTGTTTGCGTCGGTTTCCTCCGGGTGCTCCGGTTTCCTCCACAAGTCCAAAGACATGTGGTACAGGTGAATTAATGCTAAAAATTGACCCTAGGGTATGTGTGTGTGAATGAGTGTTTATGGATGTTTCCCAGTGATGGGTTGCTGGAAGGGCATACGCTGCGTAAAACTCATGCTTGATAAGTTGGCGGTTCATTCCGCTGGGGGACCCAAGATTTATAAACGGACTAAGCCGAAAATAAAAATGAATGAATGAATCACATTGAAACTCTAAAGTTTGGCATAGGATTGAATAAAAGCTATACTGCTATTTGTGTGAGATTAATAAAGGAATAAAATATTTATTTTAAAAAAGTGTAAAAATGCAATACCTACAGTGCTCAGCAAAACTGAGTACCCCATTTTGAAAATGAGTATTTTTATCCATTCTCAGTGAATATAGGCAATGTATTTTGGTGCATTTAAACAAAACAGATTTATTAAACAGATATTATTAAAATAATATTTTAGTCACCAAACATATTTAGAAATTAAGAAAATAATATAATTGAATTTAAGCAAAATATTGCAAAAAATTAAAATAAAATAAAATTAAACCTACAAAATTAACTAATTAAAACTATTTTTTTTTTTTTTTTTGCTTCTCTTGATTTTACCTTTTTAGTATTTGTATGTAAAACTTTTCTATAACATATACATTTGGGTGTACTAGTATTTGGACCGTTATCATATGTTATTTTGTTAGATGAGTTCCAGATTTGACTTTAGTACCGACTAATCTAAAGTGTATGCACAAATATTATTGTACAGCTTCCTATTAAATATATGAATTTAAAAGTGATTTGTGAAGGGTGTACTTATAATAATAATAATAATAACAACGGGGCGACGCAGTGGTGCAGTAGGTAGTGCTGTCGCCTCACAGCAAGAAGGTCGCTGGTTTGAGCCTCGGCTGGGTCAGTTGGTGTTCTGTGTGGAGTTTGCATGTTCTCCCTGCCTTTGCGTGGGTTTCCTTCAGGTGCTCTGGTTTCCCCCACAGTCCAAAGACATGCAGTACAGGTGAATTGGGTAGGCTAAATTGTCCGTAGGTGTGAGTGTGAATGAGTGTGTATGTATGTTTCCCAGAGATGGGTTGCGGCTGTAAGGGCATCCGCTGCATAAAACATATGCCGTATAAGTTGGCGGTTCATTCCGCTGTGGCGACCCCGGATTAATAAAGGAACTAAGCCAAAAATGAATGAATAAATGAATGTGAATGAATGAATAATAAAATAAATTATTAATAATAATAATAATTATTATTATTATTATTATTATAAAAATTATAATAATAAAATTGTTTAATATCTTGAAATAGCAAGCTGAAAATGATGATCACTGGTTTGAAGACTACCAGAGCCTGTAAAAAAACAAATTTTCTGCTTCTAAAGATACACATAAACAAAAATAATAAGAGAATAATTAAGAAAGAAAAAAAAAATAGTTCTTGGTATTGCAACTTTGAACACTGTAACTGTCACAATGACAAGTCCCGCACCTGTATGACAATTTTGTCCCTTTGGCTCAACACCATACGTCTTTCTTGCTCATCATCAAGCACTTACAGTTCGTTTGCATTTATTCCCATTGTTGTCAGATGAGTGTTCCCTAGTACTAAACCTCCTCACTGTCTGTCTGTGAAATGTATACTAACATTCAAGCAGTCTGAAATACTGTGCCACTGAGCACATGCAGGTCTTACACTTTTCAAAACATGAAGTCTAATAAAACATCCACAATCCACTTTTGAGTGTTCTTTTTTGTCGCACTTTATGAGTTTGTATCTAAAGATTTTTTAAAAGAGATTTTACAATTTTCTCCTGCACCGAACCATACAGTAAATCTCCACTTTTAACAGTACTTACACCAAATGTCACAGTTTTATTTATACAGTATATGAAAGTTTTTAACAGCAAGATAATTCATGCATAATTTTCCTGATTAAATACAACCTGTGATTTTATTTTTTTATTATTCTCATGGTTCGGAATATGTCTTAATCATGGAGTGAAAAATAGATTCATGTGACTGTAAAAAAATAATTATACAGTTATTTATACATTACAATTATATACAGTAATACATTACAATTTATACTGTCAATTATACATTATATGACTTTAATGTCATAATAAAACAAATTAAATGAAACAAGAATACATCTGAGTTCTAAAAACATGCCAATCACATATTTCATAAATAAAAAAGCAATACCTAATTTGCATATTTAAAAAATCTGTTAGAAAACATGTGTACAAAAATGTTTGCATTTCTTACTGTAATCAATCAATTATGGAATATATAAATATTATTTAGCTCTTCCCCAATTAACTTGTATTGCCTTGCCTTAATCTCCCAAGAATAAACCCATTTTTTTGGTCGATGCTTTGAAAAGGACAGAAAGCAAGAGGTAAGAAAAAGAATAAATTCCGGTATAACCTCAGTGTAATGTTGTTACAATTGATTGGTGGTTGTTACTGGTGATCATTTTACGCAAACGTCCATACATCAGCTCAATAGGAGACAGTGTTTGCATGCGGGTGAGCAGAGGACAGAGGCGCAGACAGCAGAGGACACACAAACCCTCAGGGCCACTCCAAAGATACTGTCAAGGCCAGTATCCTTCATTTTTCTCTGTGAGGCATACCTTGGTTGTAACGTTTGGTTACTTGAGTTACTGTTACCTTCCTTGGCCATTCTCCTCTTACATCAACAAGGCATTTGCACCCACAGAACTGCCGCCCTGGTTTCTCTTTTTCAGACCATTCTCTGTAAACCATAGAGATGGTTGTGCGTGAAAATCCCAGTAGATCACAGTTTCTGAAATACTCAGACCAGCCCATCTGGCACCAACAACCATGCCACGTTAGGAGTCACTTAAATCACCTTTCTTCCCCACTCCTCAGTTTGAACTGCAGCAGATCGTCTTGACCATGTCTACATGAATAACTGCGTCATGTATTTAATCGAGTTGCTGCCATGTGATTGGCTGATTAGAAATTTAAGGTTAATGAGCAGTTGGACAGGGTACCTAATAAGTAAATAATAATCTTTAGAATATTCTTTTTAGTTTTTACTGTCCTCTTGATCAAGCAAATGCAGCAAGAGACAAACAAATAATCAAAAACGCAAAAAAATCGAATGCATCATTGTAGTGTACATGAAACCTGTAATTATACATAAAAAGAGCATAGTTTCATGTTTATAACAACAAAAGCAAATGTAAATCGGCTGAATGGCAGAGTTTCCTTCCACTGATCTTGTGATAACATGACTTTAACACCAGAGACAGTGAAAATGACTCATTGTGCTGAGTGTTAGACAGAGAAGGCATGGTAAAGAAAGACATTGTATTCTATCTTTCACCAGAGAGAAAGGTTCTGTCAAAGCTCTTTCGCATCAAAAAACAACGCTAACTTCAACACTTCCTGTGCATTTTTGACTTTCTCTTCACAGGGCACAGTAGAACTGTCAAACACAGTATGTCTGTATCAGATGTCACTGATTCAACAATTTTTCATTTTACAGCCTTTTCACATCAGCTTGCCATGTCCAATGTCCTCTACCTCAAGCACATGGAAAAAAATCAGCGTCTCCATCTGCAACAGTTAAAAATGCTAACATTAATAAAAACGATTACCAATTATATTCTATTTGGAAATATACAACACTTTCCACAACATATTTTAGGTGTTTTAAGCAAGAACGTATTTTAGATTCAAAATTAGCAGTTTGTTTGAGCTCCTGTAAGAGCAGCCTACCATGGACACTTATTCTGGTAAATGATGTATGTCTCTTCAGGACTTTAACATTAATTTAATTGTTTTGGGTATATCTACTGGCAATATTTTCAGTTTTTTGTTTAAGAGTAATATATATATATATATATATATATATATATATATATATATATATATATATATATATATATATATATATATATATATATATATATATATAAATAATAGATTAAATAGATTTGATAGCAGGCAAAGTTACTTCTACTGTATAGATATTTATATACTAAATCAAAATAAAGCCATTGCTCTTTTTACTGATTTGCTTAGCATTTTATTTGTTAAACATGTCTGTTCAGTAATTGCTGTTTGACATAAAAAAGTAATAGTAATTAAATTATTTTGTATTGCAGAGCACTTTTTAGTAGTGATCGTTCACATTACAATGTTCCACCATCAGATGGCAACAATTAACCTACAGTATCATAATTCCATCCTAAAGGCTTTCAAATTGAAAGCAAACCAACTATTTCATGGCACCTGTTGAAAGGAAACACTGAATTCCTCAGCAAACATTTAAACTAACGCTTTACTAAGAGAAGGTAGATTCAAAAAATGTGTTTTTAAGTTGAAGATCACATTCAGTCAACCTCTTTCTCCTGCATAATACTATAGTACCACAGTATCACTCTGTATATAGCTGTAATTTAGTGTTTGCTTTGGCATTTATGAGTTTACTGTTCATAAATTTCAGATTGCAGTAAGTAAGCCCTGTTTAGACAATAGGATTTTTATTGACAGTAACAACATCACTGTGTCAGATCATGTGATTTTGTCTAAATCTTGACTTGTTTGGGGTACCAAACATGCCATAATAGACGTTGCTTCGCGATCATCACTCAAAGACAATTACAGAGACATTTGTAATGAATGCAGTTTTTTAAGTCATTAAGAAGTCACATACATTACAAATGTCTCGCTAATATGTGTGTGTGTTTTCTAAACAAAAACAGCATATTCAAGCAGATCATGCTGAAATCAGGAACAATAGTGTAATCTGAACTGGGCTTAAACACCCCGAAAGTCACTTTCAGATTGCACATTTGTTTTAGCTGATTTTGCCATAATTTGCTTAATGTAGGGTAATGTGGGGATTTGTAAGTGACAAATAGGCATCAGGACGCATGATTGAACTGTTTCTTCTCATGTAGTGTGTCATAGTGTGCAGCAACCAATGCCATCTCTATAACGCTTCATTACATCAACACAGAAAGTCTTGATGTTTATTTTTTTAACTTGAGTAATCTCTTTTTTCATGTGTGACTTTAACCAATAGGAACTCAGTATCTCTTCCGTTCACAAGCTCTTAAATGGCAAGTTTTTGTGGAGTTATAGCAAGAGTACACTTGCCTGTATGGTGTGTCATGACCATAGCAGAAGAACATGCTGATGATCAATATCAGAGCTTTAGAAGCAGCAAGTACTGGAATTAGCATGTAAACTAACAAATACCCCTTATGCTCTCATTCGCGATGTGGTGCGGAAAGTTTTTATCCGAATGCATCTTTAAGGCTTTCTACTTTGTTGCCATTTTAATTTTAATTAATGTTAGTGTTTGTAAGTGCAGGCCTGCTTTGTTTACAGCCATTTCTGGATAGTTGCTGCAGCTCCAAATGTGGCTGTTGCTGGCACATATTGAATCAACTTTTTTTTTTACTGTTTTTGTTCGGAAAACACACACATACACACACACTGGGAAACTGCTGTCTGTGGGAAACTCAATAGACAATTATACAGTCATGTGAAGCATATTGTCATTAAGAAGACATACATTACAAATAGATGTCAAACAAGATTGATCACAAAACAACCTGTAGTCTGACTTACTGCATTTGGTACCCACGGCATATCGAGATTTTATCTAGAGAATTGAATCATTCGACAATAACGACAATAAAAATTGTGTAACCTGAACAGGCCATTAAAATGCTGCATGATGTAATTTCATAATAATAATAATAATAATAATAATAATAATAATAATAATAATAATAATAATAATAATAATACTAATAATAATACTTCTCCTACTAATAATAATATTATTAATAATAATAATAGTAAATTTAAATAAATAAATAAATAAATAAATAAATAAATAAATAAATAACTTAAGATCTGAATCAAAAATTATAATTTTTTTTTAAGATGTTACTTAAAGATGCTTTTTTCTTTTTATTAGCACACAAGTGCCATCAAACACTTCTATAAACACAGTAGCTGTGTGATATGGCTGTATGTCAGCACAGCTGTGATTATGGCTGAATTACAGCAGTGTTGATATAGAGCCATATCTAATAGCTACCGCTGTTATTTAGCTCTATATCAACACACCTAAAACACAACTATATCAGCTCAGCATTCAGATCTCTGTAGACCTTTTTATTGAATCAAACCAATCCGTTAAAACGAATGAAACCACAAACACAATAAGTCTAAAGTGAGCACAGCATCATCAGTCTGAGTCATGGGCTGATCATCAGACTCTATTTGTATTATTTCTTCACTCACTGAAGCACTCGCAGTGACTCAGAATGAGCAGGGACTCATTACTGTGATCTTTTAAAACTGTACAAATGCTTATTTGTTAAATTATCAAAAATGAAATTAGTTACCATTTGAATATGAAAAAAAACTAAGTATGTTGTAAATCTGAGTCTGTTTCCCTAAAGATAAAGGGATAAAATGTGTTGAAGTTATTTAAAGTTATTAAATATACTGATATCTGCAATTGACACTACTT
The DNA here is from genome assembly GCF_903798145.1 of Danio aesculapii. Taxonomy (NCBI): domain Eukaryota; kingdom Metazoa; phylum Chordata; class Actinopteri; order Cypriniformes; family Danionidae; genus Danio; species Danio aesculapii. The sequence continues at coordinate 17,428,448 of NC_079444.1, forward strand.
AATGCAACAATACAGTTAGCCTATGGTTCAATACCTACCTGGCTTTTTTTAACACGGTTTTCGATTCGGTTCTGATGATTTGACGCACAACTGTTTTTTTTTTTTTTTTCAATGCTTAGGCAGTAGGAACAGTAAGAGGTTAAAGAGAAAAGAATTAAAACGATTTATTGCAATACTCCTTTATACTTAAAAGCCAAGAAAAGTACACTAGATCCTAATGTAATTATTAAAAAAATGAACACTGAAATCTCACAGCTGCTGGCCGCCCATGTACAAAGTGAGGTAACTCACGGTTGTGCGCGAGGTCCAACCATCTTTGGTCAGAGCAAGGCTCTGTGCTTTAGCCAATTCGTACACAATATTGTTGCGTGTCTTTTCATAGAGGTCGGGGAATTATCTCAGTGCTGAAAAAAGTGCGAGATAGTAGTCTGGTTTCTGCAGACAATCATAATGTCAAGACTTTTTAAGACCTTTTTAAGAGCATTAAGTATTAAATTAAAGACCTATATCACAATATCAAAAACATGCACACACATAAGAGAAAATGCAAACTCACACAATTAGTGGTAATATAAATGTATTCAAATTGAACAGTACTAAAGACAGATTAGATGCACCATTGAACTACAGAAAAAAAATCAAACAAACAAATATCTTAATTGATTTATACTTTCGTCTAGTGCTGCATCGCGCACCTCACAAAAATGGATGAGGCTTTTATACTTAACGCGTTTGCCATTGAGATATTCCAGCCTGATCTCATGAGAAAACGCAAGTATTTACGTCTTGTCAATTTAGTGGCTAATTTGTACTAATTTTTGCAAGTTCAGTCGTACGAAATTGTACGATTTTAAAAAGGAGGTGTGGCACCAAACCCCACAACCATCCCCTAAACACAACCGTCATTGGGGGATGAGCAAATCGTACTAAATTGTACAAATTAGATCGTACGAATTCTTTTCGAATTAACCACTAAATCAAAAAGTTACGAATTGCCATGAGATTGTGTTGGATATTCGTTCAAATGACAGGGGGCAGTCAAAAGAAACAGACAATAAAATCATATAAACAGATAAACAGAGAAGTTGAGAGTTTTCAGGAACTAGGTCATATCATTATTATCATTAAGATTTTTAAACTAATTGTTTTTTATTATTTTCATAATTTATTGTAATGATTATAAAGATTTTTATAACCATTTAAGATTTTTTTAAATCAAACTTTGATGCATCACTTGCTTTTGTTCACATCTCGGACAGTTCTACCTATTAAAGTTAAATATTAATGGCAACAGAACATGGGTTGCTCTACAGTTATATTTTTTATTATAGCAAGAATAAAAGCAAAAAAAGTACGCTTACTGAAAATACTGACTCTCTGGCTAACACTATTACTCTCTGGCTAGTTTCTGTCCTCTACTTATAAGCTAAAAAGGCAATAATGGTCCAACATTCCTGACCATTATTACAAATAAATCCTAGAAATTGGCCATCAGTACTTTATTTGTTATTTAATTTTTAAAGTGTGTAACTTGTAAATTGTTTTGAATTCAAAATTGTAATTTATACATCAGTGTAAAACCTATGAATGGCGGAAAAAACAGATTTGTAATATTAAAACCACCTGGGTCTCCACTTTTGCATGGCCTCTTTTTTGTTTTAACAAACTTATCCCTCAGGGTTTTAAAAACTTTTACAAAAACTTTCCTCCTTTCCTACGGCTGTTGCAATTTCTAGCCAAGAATTATTGTTCATCTGGTTCTCCCTATAATCACGCATGAACGGATCATAAATTTGTCTGTAGAGTCATACCTGTTTCAGACAAAACCTTTCAAAGTGTTTGATATTTAACTCAAATTAAACGCGGCACCACGCGAACTGTTCACCTGAGTCTCAAAAAATCTCATGAGCTCCGCCAGCTGAAATCATGTCGCGCACACCCAAAGAGAACCTCCGCAAACACAACGATGACGTCACATTCGCCTCAGTAGAAAACATCTCAAGCGGTAGCGGTGAGAGTTGTGCATGGCTTTCAGTGCAATGTAAACAAAAGATATGTTAGACGAATTATTATTAAAATGATTATGTATGCATGAATGCAGACAACAGTTAATCTAAATACTTAGCTACTATAAAAATTTAATTTACATTAGAGGTGATAATCGTGAAACCATGATTATTCTTCAGACTATATAATCGTAGACCAAAATCTATAATTGTTGCATCCATAATTGTTATGCAGTTCAAAACATATGAATGTGTCTGTTTTTGTTGTGTTTTGAAATACAACATTTGAATGTGTGTAAAACAAGCCACATTGTACAATGCAGTGATGTTATGTCGTTATAAAATACAATATATTAACAGTTTCAATGTAGAAAAATACAACGTGGGGGTCTTAAGGAGCAAAAATACAGCATATGGGCTCTTATATGCTGTTGTGTCATCACTCATATATGCAAGTCATAATCTCTCCGGCCCTTCGTTTGGGATGCTTTTTCATGAACTGTCCCCCATGACAAACTATTGAATAGCCTTATCGTAGACTGCAGGCAAACACACAAACAGTCAATTCGGAGAGAATAATACACACATAAGCTATTTAAATGTAAAACCGGAAAACCCAATTCACAAGCGCGTATTGAACAGTGGATGTCGTACTGAACGGTTCAATATTATTTTGAGAACTGTGGCAATCCTTACTTAACAGCTAAACTCGTCATTCTTTAATGTTTTGTTTACTAGAATGTGCACTTACATACTATGTTAAAAACACACAAATATTTTACTTACTGTGTGTGGTAAACCTTTACATCAACAAAACACATTTACTTTGGGCTCCATTATGTTAATATTTTAAACTGTGACATAGGTATTTTCTAAATTAACATCTACACTTGGATTAATCGATTTTACCCATGTCCGTTGTATCAAAATAAACCCATGTGTTACTTTCAGTTCTAAAAGAATATTTGCAGAAACACCCTAAAGAAAAAAAGAGGATGGCAAGCATCAATGGCCTCTTTAATCCCACCAATCAACAAAGAGATAAGAGTCTGAATGAAAACAATACTCTTCAAAGTCAGGTTACCTCCCACAAGCAAAGCCACAGGGTAAAATAATGCTGCATATGTTCGTAATATTTCATTCCTGTCACACTCTTTTAAGTGTGAAATTCAGAATTCTTTAGAGGCCTCTATTTCTGAGAGGAAAAAGCAAGTATATACCTTACTGAGCTTTCCGCAGAAAGTGCTGAATGAATATTTGCATTTCATTCCAAACACAGAAAAAGGGAGAGAGAGAGAGACTCGCAGATAAACTACTGGCTGAAATTGACTGCCCCTCTTTCTGAAAAAATCTTTATTACATATACCATCCACGGGCTTAGCGTCAAGAGGTTTACCCTCCAATTCTTTCTTATCGTTTGAAGAAGAAAAACCCTATATTTTCAGCTTTAGGCACTCCGGTAATTGACATTTACAGAAATCTCGCAGTAAATCATTCACATGCAAAGAAAACGCGCAAGTCAAAGCAAAGCCATTAGCTCCAAAAATGAACAATTAACTATTGATTTGACCTGCATTAACCTAAACAAATAGATCTCTTTTGTGACCAAAATACACATGGACACTACTTGTACATTAGTATGAATGAACAATATTTCTGAGATGCATTATTCACAGATGGTTGCTCAGATTTAACTAGTTTATTTCGCAGCTAATGCTCTAATGGCAGCTCTCTACATAATAATATGAAAACATTGCATCTCCCATATAGCTCAACGCACATGTTTACATAACTGGATTAATGCTTAGCCTGTGCTTCCAAATTATGCCTTCCTTAAGGGGAAATGTTATTGCTCAAAGGTTGTTCTTTCTCGCATTTCCCAAAGAGTAATAAAAACAGACACTAAAGAGACATAGATTGTCATACACTATATGGAGCTATCATATTACGTTGACAGCATCGCTCAGATTATTTGATTTTGTTGGAATAACTGATGCGCAATTGTCATGGAATTATATTATCATTTTTATAATGGTTCATATTCTGGTTCTCGAATCTGATTGGCTGGAAGGTCTTTCTCAGGGTATATACAGAACTTCATAAGTTAATACCTTTTACTACTTTTTTTAATAGCTTCAAAAAAGCATTTTAATACCAGCACGACAGAACTGCAATTGTAGTGGCTGTAATAATATATTGCAGATAACATATATACTTAAGTAAAGCAGAGGGATTAATCAAGATTAATTATTAATATTGTGGTTGAACTATGTGCTTGATTAAAGTATGCAAAGTCTAAATGACAAGACTCTGCTAAACATAAAAACACAATATTTTGGATCGTTTATTTAATTAAATAATGGTATATTACCATAATATAAAGGTGTTTTACTTTGTAACTGAGGATTAAATGCAATAACCTGTTCAATACACTGATTTATTTGATAATACTAATCACATTACTTAAAGCAGGGATCCTGGAGATCTACCGTCCTGCAGAGTTCAGCTCCAACCCTGATTTAACACAACTAAACCAACTAAGTACGATCCGAAGGAGCCCTTGTGTTTGATAAAGGTTGCAGCTGAAGTCTGCAGGAAGGTAAATCTCCAGGAACAGTGTTAGCACCCCTGACTTAAAGGAACACAATTGAGTTTAACCATTTTTGAATCCATTCAGCTTTCGATGTCCAGGTCGGGCAGGAGCACTTTTAGCTTAGCTTAGCATATATCATTTAATCATGTTAGGCTATTAGCATATCGCTAACATTTTTTAAAACAAGAGTTTTGATAATTTTCCTTTAATTGCTTGAATCGTCTGTAGTTAGATCAAGTACTTATGAAAAGTTTTCTAGGCCACAGGTGTCAAATCCAGTTCCTGGAAGGCTGCAGCTCTGCATAGTTTAGTTCCTGCTACCTGCAGGTTTCAAACAAGTCTGAACGACTCAATCAGTTTGATCGGGTGTGTTTAATCAGGGTTAAAGCTTAACTATGCAGAACTGCAGCCCTCCAGGAACTGGATTTGACACCTGTGATCTAGTCCGATATGGCTAGGAACTTTATTCTTGTTATGGCGTAATAATCAAGGAACTTTTCTGTATGATACCAAGAGCATAGAATCACCAAGAGGCGACACTCTAGTGCGATTTGGGAAACAGCCACTAGATGGCGGCCATTTTGGAATGAAACTCCAATAGAACAACAGCATGTTATTAGTCTGTAAAAAAACTATTAAAAGTGCTGATGATTGTGATGCTAAGTTTTGTTTTGCTGCCTTTCAGGTTGTATCTCAGCTTTAATGTGCTTTTTAAATAAATAAATAAAAAACAAAGCAGCTGCTTGCTATTGGCGACAGCAATAAGATCCAATGGATGGCCGATAGCTTTCACTCCAAAATGGCGGAATCCGGGGCTGTTGCTGGGTGCTGCTGTTGCAATGGAACGTTCTATTAAGTGTCATCTCTTGGTCATTCTAAGCTCTCTTGATTATACTAAATTGAGCCCTTATAGCATATTGTATTGTTTGCTTTATCTTAGTTTGTGTTCTGTTAGAATAGCTCAAGTGTTTGCGACCTGTGTATTTTTGAGCGCCCTGAAAATCTCCGGTTTTAATTTGAAACTTTTATCTTGTAGTATAGTTTATTGTTGACTAAGGGTGTTTTGTTAATTTCTTTGATTAGCTAACACTCATCATTTTCTTACATTTATAGGCTATTGTAAATGTTTTCTATTTTCCACAAACATTATTGTTGTTAATTTTATTTCCTTTTTATTTTGTCCTCTAATAACCGAGTAAAATCTGCTTAAGTTCAGTAATCGTTTTTACCTCATCTTTGATCTGTTGCACACCTTACATTGATTACATTTAATGGACATCAATAATCAATTATATGCCTCAACCCTGAATAAGACAATAATATGATTAAGGTGTTTACATGAGTTGCTTTTTGAATGTTCCTTTTATGATCCTGTTTTACATGTTACAGCACATAGATCGATTAACATCATTGCGACACTGCGCTAGCATCATTTCCTCTGGAGTTTCATGTAATTTTGGGTGTTTATTTTTTTAATTTGACAACTTTAAACTGCAGTTCGGGAGGTTTCACTTTTATTCATTACATTTCATTCATGCCACCATGACAAAATAAAGTATGGATGCGAGTATGAATGACTGGTGTTTTAATGGATTTGATACTGCACGGCAAAAAAAACCAAAAAACTAAATTTCGCAATGCAGGTGTCTGTGGTCCTTTACTGACTCGGTAGGAGCAGAGAATAAATGTCAAACAGCTGTGCGTGTATGGAATATCCTGTCGCAAAATCCTACATGACAGTAATAGTTATATTAAGGTGTTTTACATGTCTGTACTGCGCTTCAATAATACCACTAAAATAGGAATACTCCACATGTCTTCCATTTCTGTTTAGTTCAATTATGACTTTAGTCAGATTAAGCTAATCAAAAATCGAAATATTGGGTGTCCATGTAAACGAACTCGCTTAAACGTTACGTCATCCCTTTTAACAACATAAACTCATAACAAGCACACACTTAGTTGTTACTCATGTGGTCACAATTTAGCTAAACAACAGAATTCAAATTAATGGAGAACTTTAAAATAAAGTTTCTTTTACATTCACAAGTCCTTTATTTTAATAATAACAGTTGACAGATGATGTTAAATAAGGGCAAGCGCAGTAGTTTCTTTAAATATTACTTCTAAGAATTAACAACAAACTAATTTCGAACAAAATGATAAAAGATTACAGTTAATACTAAAACTCCTATTCATAATTTCATCCTTTTAAGTGTTTTTCTAAGCTGTCTGTGACTCTTTTCATATGGAGGGTCATCAAGGTGTTTGCATTGAATGTGCATTTAAGCCCTGACAGAACTTTGCCTATGCAAAACCGTGACTTCAACATTCCATCTGGATGATCTTACTGTAAACGACAGAAAGCATTAGATAAAGCAAGAACTGATCTTTTCTGTCTACCTTTCTGGTAATTGCTTCCACAATATGCACACTTTTCAGTGAGAGTGTTTGTCAAGAACATACATTTAAATGTAATCTTTTCAATTCCTTAATGTCAATCTCTATAATGACTACCTTCTATTCACATCAGTTCTCCCCCACGATCATTTTCCAGCCATATCACATTCTGTTCAGCTTACATTGATACCTTTTCAAATTAACTACTAGCCTGTCACCAGCAAAGAAAAGCCAAGCGTGGATATAGTGCAAAACTATTAAGACTGTTTGTCTATGACAGGTCAGTATACAAAGTCATTTCGACAGAAATGGTCAATACGTAGCTAAGAGCCAGAGTTGAGGGAACTGGAGTCTGAATCATGAAAAACTTGCCTGAGGCCACAATCTATTAGATGCTGAAATGAAAGCTGCACACTGGACTGGCCATAAGCAGAGGAAAGATCAAGTCTTCAGATCGATAATGACACAATTGATCATTCTTACTAATGTCAATCCATACTGGTGTTCAAACAGTGCCACTGAGGTACGAGGAGTCCATTTTGTTGTAAATAATAGAGGAAAATTTGGAGTTAAGCTTAATCGACAGCATCTGTGGCACAACATTATCAATAATTTGACTCTTTCCCCCTGCAAAAAGGCAGAAAATTAGGATTTGAAAGCATTTAGGTTGATAAAGAAACTCATGATTTAATCTTATTTGAGCTTTAAAGACATTTAAATCATCATCTTTATATTTATGACATTTTTTTAAATAATAAAAAAAAAGATATTAGCATGGAAAAGTTAGTAGTTAGTTTTCCCATACTATAATCATGTCATATAATGTATCATTATTTTAATGGAAAAATTACAAGTCAGGGCTGTTACTGTTAAACATGGTTTATGCCTTAACATTGAATATGACACTATGTTGAATGACAATGTTTTTAATGACAATGTCAATGTTGTTTGCTTATTTTTTATTTATATTGGTAACTGTATTATTTTATTTTAAATTATTGTATTAAAACAGTACATAACACTAAAATAAAAAAGCATCTGCACATTTAGAGAACACAAATAAAAAATAAAAAGACTTTAACGTGGACATTTGTAACGTAAGGATGCTGGACAATGAGGTTGAAGATCTACGTGCAGTTTTATTAAGAATCGTCAAGCAGGCAATGGTCAACAGGTACAAAAAGGAGCGTAAGGGTAATCCAGAAGCATAGTCAAGGTAAAAGGCAAAGAGGTCGATACAGGTGGCAAACAACGTAAACAAGGAAACAAGACAAGGGTCAAACCCAGAAAGACTAAACAAGGAGAATGATTCGTCATGTCATGGGTAAACAACAAGACTCAGCAAAGTGTGCGAGAAGTGAGTAGGTTTAAATAGTCCCAAGTAATCAATGATCATGAGTTTCAGCTGTGTGTGTGTCTGTCCAAATGGCTGTCAGCTGTGGCATGAGTAATGAGTGCAAAAAGTTCTGGGAAATAATATATCATAACTAAAATATACATTAAATCTGTCAATATAAACTGTTATACTACAATACTAAAAATAATATTTTAAAATAAATAATCATATTGTATTAAAAAATCTTTTTCAGCTAGCAATTGTTTTTTCAAGTTTAGTTAAAGGGCATGATGAAAATTACCTTTTGTAAGATGTTTTTCAGAACTTTGTTATTTATGTCCACAGTCATATTGGGGATATTAAAGACAAAAAGTTTTGTTAAAATAGAATCCAAATCCCTCCCATTTTGAGCCCATGACGTAGAAATGCAGTTTTTCCACCCACTGATTTGATTGACAGCTGGTATTAACATGTCTCTTTAGTAACACATATATTTATATCAACATGACAGGACGTGCGCAAAGCAATGCGATTAAAAGATCTGTTCAGCTCTCTGTGATCATCAGTCATCATCAAATGTGATCAAGAATGAGTTTCTAAAACAGTGCATGTTTGTAATGAATTACAGCGATTTTACCGTCTTTATCACCACAGCCGCATGTCAGTACAGTTATAAAAGTTAAACGCTTGCACAGTGTGTGTGTCTGTGTGCGGCCTGAACTTTCTAATGACATTGTGTGTGACTCATCGTTCTCATCGACTCATTAACTCATCACAACAAATACATCAAATAATCATTGTGAAAGTTCTTACAGTACTATTTCTGACAAACGTTACGTGAGATCTGCTTTCTTCATGTCTATCACTGTGCTGTTTATCTGACGCAGCAAGGCGGAGATTAAGGCACACTCTGACAGGCACGTGGAACGGTGGGCTGGGAGAACTAGCATTAAAGGTACAGGCAACAAATCAGCTGCATTGTGTTCAGAGCAGAAAATGTAATATTCTGAAAGGTTTAATAAAAAATCTGATGGGTGTTTTGAGCTGAAACTTTACAGAGACATCCTGGAGACACAAAAAACGTATCTTAAAACTTGAAAAAGGTGTAAAATAAGTGCTATTTAAAGTTATTTAAGTTTTAGTTAACACACCACTACACAGATACAATTCCGCTAAGAATCAACTGTTCCAGCTTTACCATCTGCTTTCCTCGTGTACATCACAATGTCAAACAGCACTATGTTTTGCGAATAAGACTTGAGTGCGTTTAGTAAACGAGATGCTGATTTCAGTGCTAAAATAAACCGAAAATTGCTTCAACGGTTCAGTTAAAACACGTCTAAAATTTTGAGGTCATTACACAATAACACCTTTGACTCTCAATCGCATTATAAACCCAGAAAAAATCTGAGTATATCATTTGTATAGCCAACTCTGAGTATGAAGTAAGAGTTCTGTAATTACAAAAGATAATTAGTCATTTCACAGATGAATGATTGTGCAGGGTTATATTTCCCCACCAAATCACAGCAATCGACATCTCAGTTAAAAAAAAAAATGGCACATGCCTCGCACCCAGATTCATTCAGAACAAATGCATCATGAAAACATCCATCAGCCCATTCAACATAATTACTATATACCACTAAAAAGAAAGAAATGGGGGGGAAAAATCCTTTTGCTTTGAAAAAGAGCTCTCAAATGCAACAATGCTTTCAAGGTTCCCCATAGAGCAGCAATGCCATCATTTGAGCTCCAGTCCCATTAAAATCACACAGTAATTAACAGCCTTCATCACTCCTGACGTCTGCACAAAACTAGCAGAAATACAGAAGAATTCTGAAAAGCTGAGTGAAAGTTATTTGAGCATTTTAGATGTTTTCCTTGAGCAGAGCAGAGTTAAATAAAAAACAAATATTTCCCTGCAAGAAGCACTTAACGGGGTTGAGCATTTTAATCCATATAAATATATTATTTATAAAGTATTAATGCTACAACTGCTTAAATCTGTGATGAAAAAGCATTTCTCACCTTCTTAACAGTTATAACGCTACAGATCCTGTTTAAAATGAGCATGAATGTTTAGAATCATACAGTTGAAGGCAAAATGATTAGCACTACTGCGAACTGAAATATTTTTCAAGTGATGCTAGCGGAATTTTCACAGTATTTTTCCCTAATGTACTTAATCTGGAGAAAGTCTTACTTATTTAAGTTTTGCTGGAATAAAATTTTTTTTTAAATTATTTAAAATTATTTTTAAGGTCATTATTATTAGCCCTTTTTTCTCAATTGCCTACAGAATAAACCACTCTTGTCTAATGACTTGCCTAATTAACCTACCGTCACTTGTCTAGATAATCTAATTAAGCCTTTACATGAGACTTTTAACGAAATACTTGTGCCTTAAAAAATAAATATTAAAGAATTATTAAAGAGCTATTAAAAGTACTATGTTTAAAAATGTTGAAAAGGTTGCCCTCATAGATGTGGATGACACATTTGACAGTTTCTGCATGCCAAATTTGTAGTCAATTAGAGGAAAGACTGTCATGCTATTACTTCATGTTAACAAGCTGCACATTTTTTTTACTGTGACCTCAGATTGAGCTCACATACTTTATATATTCCATGTTAGTGACATTATTTAATTTCATTAAAAATTATTGGCGACGCAGTGGCGCAGTAGGTAGTGCTGTCGCCTCACAGCAAGAAGGTCACTGGTTCGAGCCTCGGCTGGGTCAGTTGGCATTTCTGTGTGAAGTTTGCATATTCTCCTTGCTTTCGCATGGGTTTCCTCCGAGCGCTCCGGTTTCCCCCACAGACCAAAGACATGCAGTACAGGTGAATTGGGTAGGCTAAATTGTCCATAGTGTATGAGTTTGAATGAGTGTGTATGGTTGTTTCCCAGAGATGGGTTGCGGTTGGAAGAACTTCCACTGCGTAAAACAAGTGCTTGATAAGTTGCCGGTTCATTCCGCTGTGGCGACCCCGGAATAATAAAGGGACTGAGCCAAAAAGAAAATGAATGAATGAATGGATGAATGAATGAATGAATGAAAAAAATATTGGTATTAGAATGCGGCCTGATCCACAATGAACATTTTGGTGTCCTGTTGCAAAAGTCTGTCTGCCATCCATCCATCCATCCATCCATCTATCTATCAATCCATTTATTTATTCTTTAAGCATCAATTTGCTTCCAATTGTGAGGAAAACCAAAGACTAAATTTGCCAACACCAGCTTTCTCAAAATATCAGAAACACCCGAAAATGTATTCATTTATTTATAAATTTACATTTTTATTTATTTATTTATTGCTAAATTTGAATAATCAGAATCTTCATGCACCAATTTGTTCCCAATTGTGTGGAAATCCAAAGACTAATTTGAAAAAATAGGTTTCTTAAACTGTCCAAAAAATGTGGTAATCAAAATTGATGTATGCTTTGTGCTCAACTTCAAGCCCCATAATATAAAACGCATGTATCTGATTTGAGTGGTTTGGGAAATATCAGAGATTTCCATCAGGCTAATCGGGACAAGCCTTGGTCAGTTTGTAGACATGGCTGCCTGATCAGTTATAGAGCACTTTGGTGATCACTGAAAATCCTAACAATTGCAATAGGATTTCAGCACCCAATAAACCCCCCAAAAAGAAAGAGGTTTAGATTTTGTACAGCATGTGTGTCCGAATTACAAAAGACCAGAGTTGCTAAGTGGGCTTGTAAATCATCTTACAGTCTCTCTGTGCCTGCGTGTCCTACATTATGTCTCGGTTAAGGATATCCTCATTATACACAATATGACAAATTTATTCAGCAGCTGAACCAGTGCCCTGAAGAAATTGCTTTTATGTGGTGACCCTAATAGTGATATTCCCAAAAAAGTGTGAATTTAACATCCGCAAAAAGTTGTTAAATAACTGGCTTTCTAACTTTCAATTTTGTGTGTATGCGTGTGTATGTGTTGTAAAGGCAGACTTGTGCGATTATGGAGGCCAAAACATTCAAACAGCACAGTTGAGACCCAATTATTTCCTGCACAGTACATGACACACCATGATTGGCTTACAGCAGCTTGGACAAGCACTGTGTTTACATATGGCTATGCTAATTGTGTTTTACACCCTACACTTAGTCCACGGAAATATGAGCGCCCTGCTGTTCTTTAAATGAGCATACATTTTTAAAGCCTTTCCTGGCCTCCTAAAATGCAAAACGGGCTCAGTCACAACAGGAGACAAGGGCAAATTCATAAACTGGGAAAAGAACATTGGCCGTGACGAAACAGCCATTATCTGGGAATTAGAATGCAGTCCGATTTACTGTTGTTCTACAGTTTTTTGTTTTGATTTCTTTTGTTTTAGATTTTTGTTGGTGAATTTCATTTGTGTTTTGCACAGCATATCACACAGAGTATCTCAAAATATGAGTTTCCTCAATCTTCAGTGATGTTAAAAGCAGCAGAACATTTCTTGGTGACCACAGTGTCTGAGTATACATGGGCTTTTTCTCAACACCAAGTACGCAGTTCAGACTTGTGTCCTTTGGAAGTTCAGACTCGCAAAGTTCAGACTTCCAAGAACGAACTCCCGAGGACGCAAGGATACTCCTTCGGGTACTTCTTGAAATGCAATGACAGCGAAGTTTATAATGTTACTTGCCTCACCATGGATTCATTGGTTTTACTTTACATTAACAGTAAAATTATTTAATTATCAGGCATGTGATCAGCCGAGAACAAAATAGAAGGAAGACTAGACTGCCCTCCCCCCAATATATATATATATATATATATATATATATATATATATATATATATATATATATATATATATATATATATATATATATAGTATGTGTGTGTTTTTAAATAATAAGTAATAATAGAAATAAAAAAAACTAAAAAATAAGATTATTTATATAAATATTTGTCATTGACCACACAATTTAAGTTAACTTTTTTGTTTCATCAGTTGAAATGTTAGCAGTTTAATAGTCAATTAATGTTTAAAATGTCAAAATAATGTTTAATAGGTTTATAATTGTACCTCAATGTCGGGACAGATGCACTTATTGCCGCTAGATGACGCCACTAACGCGGTTAGTTCTCTTATTTCCAAAGAATATAATTTTTCCTGTAATTTAGTACACTCTTTAAATAAACTACTAGTCAGTCAAAAATTTGAAGTTTAAAATATTAAGCCCAGCTGAATTGAGTCGCCTAATATACTTTAATATTCCACCTTAAAAAAGATATAATACATTGATAAAACGAGTTTATCACTTTCCCCTTCCTTGACCGTAGTCCCTGCTTTTTAATATTTTAAAATTAATTAAAACTATATTTTTATAAATTCATAACATCTAAACTTAAGAAAGTATTAGGTATTACATTGCCGGTGCTAGGCTGTAGCACTTAATAAATGAAGACATATAAGGACAGATGACTAGATGATAGAGCGCACATTATCATGATGTGCAAATGTGAAAGCGAAAAAAGTGCACAGCAGAGCATGCATTCAAAGCCATTTCATAATCTTGCATATTTACAGGGGCTTTGTCATACCCGCACATTATAAGACTATATTATATACACAGTAGCCAAATAGGTCATCCCTGAATGACGTCCGGAATGAAGCAGTTACTGCTCCTTCTTGAGCACAATGATGAACGATGATGGCGCAAACCATCAATCAGGTCATCTGCTCACTGAGACTTCCCCCCTCCCCTTAAAAATAAACAAACAAATAAATAAATAAATAAAATCAGATTTACTCAAATTACAGGGGTCATCCCATTGAGCTTGGAAATCCGTATTTATACAGAAGAATCATTCATTCATTCATTCATTTTCTTTTCGGCTTAGTCCCTTTATTAATCCGGGGTCGCCACAACGGAATGAACTTATCCAGCACATGTTTTTACAAAGCAGATGCCCTTCCAGCCGCAAACCTTCACTAGGAAACATCCATACACAGTCATTCACACAGATACACCATGGACAATTTAGCCTATTCAAATCACCTCTACCACATATCCTTGGACTTGTGGGAGAAACCGGAGCACCCGGAGGAACCCCACACGAACACGGGGAGAACAAACTCCACACAGAAACGCCAACTGACCCAGCCAAGGCTCGAACCAGCGACCTTCTTGCTGTAAGGCGAACGTGCTACCACCGTGTCACCCCTACAGAAGAATCACATCCCTGAATTATACAAACTATTAGCCTTATAATTAATATTATATGAATATTATGAAAAAATATTTTTGATAGAAAAAAAAAAAAAAACGTAAATCACCATAAATGTGGAGAGAAATTGGTTATACACAGACTCGTGTCTTTGATTACCAGATTTAATAAACTACAATGGACATTATACAGGTATAAAGTATAAGATGTAAACAATAGGAAATAAAGATAACGTTAGGCAATTTGATAAACAAAGACAAACAGTGTACAACACGCAACACAATTTAAGACAATTATAAAAGGTAAAGAAATAAGACAACAATAAATAGATTTAAAAGACCAAAAACTGGCCATTGGATATACACAAAATGTATTAAATCTCATGTTTTGGGCAGATGAAATCCAGCAATACATCTGAGATGTATATACAAATATCCAATACAAAAATGCGCTATCTTTGTAAATAAACTGCAGATTCGAGGATAACCTCCTAGGGCTTGAGTGGCCACATACAGTACGTGGACAGCACATTTTAGCTCTTAAGTGGCTATTTAAAATACTTTGAATGTTTTATAATTTGTTACATACATACAATGTCATCCTGCAACTGTTTTGCAGCATATGAAATGACCCAAACACTATTTTTAACTGTCCAAAATGGGAACAAAAATAGTTTTTACTCTCTGATAGTCAAAGCAAGTAAAAAAAAAAGTTATATGTTAAGTATGCATCAAAAAAAATATCAGGAAACTGTGTTTTATGTAAATTCGGACCACGAGTCCACATATATGGACATAATTTTTCTCTAAAAGTACATCATTTCAAAATATAATACTTAAGTTTTTATTCTAATTACGTTCTAATGAGCCCAAATAGCAAAGAAAAAAAATGCATGTAAAAAACACCTTAGGAGGCTAAAAGAACTACATTCTCACCTGAAAACTCTTAAAACTTTATTTTGTGACACAACAGAAGAGTATTTTTAAAACCGTGCAGATTTTCTCCTCCGCTATTAGCTTTTGCTAGTTGGGCTGCACGTTAATGTTGACGTTAGTTAACAGTGGACATATCAAAGCCACCAATTAAAAATTATTTAGACTTTTATAATAGCCTACCTAAAGAAAGCCTCAGGGATAATGGTACTTTTTAGAAGTAGACAGCAGTTGTAGCAATAGATAGCTAATGTGGATATGCTAACAAAATCCTTGGTACTTGCTACTCGGTTTTTGTACTTGTATTCAAAATTTTAATTCTAGAAAGCTTCTGACAGAACTAAAACCTGTGTAGTGTACTAAGAATCGATAATGTTTTCCACAACTAGTAATTCTGGGATACCTGTGCTTTGCAGATTTGCACAAGTCATTTCTCAATGCATCATCAACAAAAAGGGTGGAGCAAGTACACATCTGGGAATTTTATCTGTACTAGGCAAGATGTGAACTTTGAATAACAGTACTTCGGTGACGGTTGATGATGTTTCACGAGAACACAAGACCACAAACACAGACAAGAGCACATATTGAGAAACGGTCATGCTTCCTGTACAAAGGTGAAGTTGGGGTGCTATGTGTAAAATTCAGAGCTGTGAATAATAATTAGCTACCAATGACATCCATAAAACTTAGAGAATTTCATCAATGTATAATGCCCTTAAATAAAGCACTAAAAACTGTAAAGCGACTTGACGTATGCAAGGTATGACAAAGATGCAAAATCATGTGCTCAATTTAGTTTAAATATGTAATGAACTTAGCCTTAATTTAATTAGTAATTGCTATAGATATGCTTTTGCAGCAGCTATTAATCCATCTACATTACATATGAGTTGCTAAAGACCCAAATGTGTAATGTTGATTCGTGAAACATGTGTGATTGGGGTTATGCTAACATGCTAAATCTCATTTGCTACTTGTTATTTGTTGCACATGCTTTTATGTCCTGTGTCAACATACTTCCTGTTGAAACACGGAGTTAACGTTGGACATATCAAAGCCACCAATTAAAAATAATTTTGACTTTTATAATAGCCTACCTAAAGAAAGCCTCATGGATAATGGTACTTTTTAGAAGTAGACAGCAGTTGTAGCAATAGATAGCTAATGTGGATATGCTAACAAAATCCTTGGTACTTGCTACTCGTTTTTTGTACTTGTATTCAAAATTTCTATAAAGCTTCTGACGGAACTAAAACCTGTGTAGTGCACTAAGAATCGATAATGTTTTCCACAACTAGTAAATATATTTACCTAAGTGGGTTTTACTAACTTGTACAGTTGGCTAGCATTCTAGCAAACATGGATTAGAAGTCACAAAGCTCTCATTTTCTTTTAATGAGATTTTAAAGGCAAACACAATAACATTGTAAGTCACAAAACAGCTTTCTGTCCTGAGTCAACATACTTCATAATAAAACAGGAAGTTGAGACAGACTACAAAACAAAATAACTATCAAAGTTTCACAGATTGATGCTTTTTACAACTAAATAAAGCAGTTAAAGCAACAGCTAATGTGGATATGCTAACAAGCTTAATCCTTGCATCTAGCTACTCAGTAAGAGGTGGGTTTTGCAACTTATTGTTATTATAAAGATCATTTTAATAAACCTAAACATGTGTAGGGCACTGGTAATCAATTATTTTCTCTCCAAGAAATATTGTATATTTCTGTCTTTGAAAAAAGGTGGATTTGGATAACTTTTAGCATGCTAGCAAACAGAAAAGGACTTGAAGCCGCAGCGTTTTCATCTTTATTTCATGAGGTCTTTAATGCAAACAAAATTGCTCCTATGATGTCTGATCAACAGCCCTAGTGACTCTTTTGGGGGTAATTTTAATATTATTGGATACTGAGTGCTGGACTGTATTAGCATGGAGGTAGGCTAATGAAAGAAATAAATCTTGTTTCATTACCGATGGACATTTATGAGCCATCCGAACTGTATTAAGCTGTGATTTGGGTCCTGAGGGCTTCACTAGCAATTAAGAATGAACTGGACAATGGGCAGTAACTACAGTGTTGACTGGTATATCATATTCCTGCACTTACATTAGTGAGAAATGATCATAGAAATGTGCCGATGATTAATAGTCTCGACTTTAATGTTGTTCCTATCTTCAAAGGCTATCTTCTATAAATTTCTAAGAGTCGTTTCAGTCTTGATGTATGTCATGAGCTGGCGAGGTGGCAAATTTAGTTCAAAAGTTCATCTTCTTGCGTCTTCACTAAGGTCCCCCTGCTGAAAAATCCAGCTTAAACCAGCCTAGGCTGGTTGGCTGGTTTTAGCTGGTCGACCAGCCTGGTTTTAGAGGGGTTTTGGCCACTTTCAGGCTGGTTTCCAGCCATTTCCAGCCTGGTCTTAGCTGGTCAGGCTGGAAAATGACCAGCTAAATCCAGCTAAAACCAGCTTAGCCAGCCTGGTTTAAGCTGGACATAGCTGGTTTTGGCTGGGCTTCCAGCCTGGCAAGTTGGTCAAGCTGGTTTTAGCTGGTCATTTTCCAGCCTGACCAGCTAAGACCAGGCTGGAAATGGCTGGATACCAGCCTGAAAGTGGCCAAAACCCCTCTAAAACCAGGCTGGTCAACCAGCTAAAACCAGCCAACCAGCCTAGGCTGGTTTAAGCTGGTTTTTTCTGTAGGGCCAGTGTGAAGAGTTCATTATGTGCAGCAGAGAATATTGAATAAATGAGTGTAATGACTCTTGGTGTGGTTGGAACGACTGGAGAGACGAACACATCTCACAGCTTGCATTATGCTGGCTCTCCACTCTGCTCAGTCTAACAGACGGTAATGATGAAAATGTGCCCAAAGTACCAAACCAAAGTTTCAGCTTTCGTATTTTGGCTGAATATAGCAGATGTACTCCATGTACTGTACAAGGCCTGAAAAAGACTAGAATGACCCAAAATTTTGACAGTGTGTGCACTGCGTATTTTCTGTTACTGCAGACTATGTGTGAGATGGATAAAGGTGGCAAAAAGTGAGAAATAATAATTTATATTTTTTATATAAATATTTTATATAAATAGTACTTTAAATAAAATTCTTATTTTTTACATTACAGAAATGCATACATTTTAGTTCAAACTATTTATGTTTGGAATACTCTGGAAATTGTAAGATTTCAAATTTTTAAGATTTTTAGGTTTAGGTTTATTCAAAATGGAAATAGTATAAACTATATCACATTGAAACTGGCAAGAAGTCGCTGGTTCGACCCTCGGCTGGGTCAGTTGGCATTTCTGTGTAGAGTTTGCATGTTCTCGCAGTGTTTGCGTCGGTTTCCTCCGGGTGCTCCGGTTTCCTCCACAAGTCCAAAGACATGTGGTACAGGTGAATTAATGCTAAAAATTGACCCTAGGGTATGTGTGTGTGAATGAGTGTTTATGGATGTTTCCCAGTGATGGGTTGCAGCTGGAAGGGCATACGCTGCGTAAAACTCATGCTTGATAAGTTGGCGGTTCATTCCGCTGTGGGGACCCAAGATTTATAAACGGACTAAGCCGAA
>NC_079444.1:17452485-17454985 GCF_903798145.1 Danio aesculapii
GGTGGTGGGACATGCTTTTACATCAACAGAAGGTGGTGTACGGATGTAACTGTGTTAAAGAAGATGTGCTGTCCTGATGTGGAAGTGCTTTTCATTAACTGTAAGCCGTTTTATTCACCAAGAGAGTTTTCCTCGTTCATTCTCGTCTGTGTTTACATTCCACCGCAAGCACACGTGAGTACTGCGCTGCAACAGCTGGCTGATCTGATCACAGAGACAGAACAACAACACCCGGACTCTGCTTTTATCATACTTGGGGACTTTAGTCAGGCAAAACTCACACATGAGCTGCCTAAATTCAAACAGCACATTACATGCCCCACCAGAGGCAATAAAATTTTGGACCATTGCTACACCACAATAAAGGATGCATATCGCTCCGTCGCCAGAGCAGCTCTAGGACTCTCCGATCACTGCCTGGTTCATCTTATACCAACTTACAGGCAAAAACTTAAAACTACTAAGCCAGTATTAAGGACTGTCAAGAGATGGACCAACGACACAGAGCAGGTCTTACAAGCCTGTTTTGAATGCACTGACTGGGATGTTTTTGAAGCTGCAGCCACAGATCTGGACGAGCTCACAGAGACTGTAACATCATACATCAGTTTCTGTGAGGAGTTATGCATCCCTACCAGGACCTACTTGTCATTTAACAATGATAAACCATGGTTCACACCAAAACTCAGACAGCTTCGTCAGGCCAAAGAGGATGCTTACAGGAGTGGTGACAGGATCCTGTACAATCGGGCCAGGAACACATTGACAAAGGAGATTGGTGTGGCTAAGAAAAGCTATGCCAAAAAGCTGCAAAACCAGTTTTCAGCTAACGACCCTGCATCAGTGTGGAGAGGCTTAAAAGATTTCACTAATTACAAGACACCGTCCCCCAGTATCGACAGCAATAAACATATTGCAAACGAGCTGAATATGTTCTACTGTAGGTTTGACACCTATGACCAGACACCTCACACCCACCCGGACCATCTCCCTACACAGCCATCAACACCACATCAACACAGCCCGGACCATCGCCCTACACGGCCATCAATACCACATCAACACAGCCCGGACCATCTCCCTACACAGCCATCAACACCACATAAACACAGCCCAGACCATCGCCCTACACAGCCATCAACACCTCCAGCCATCTTCCTCTCCCCCCCTGCTCTTCAGATCAGTGAGGAAAATGTGCGTCAGATCTTCAGTAAACAGAAGAGAAGGAAAGCACCAGGGCCAGATGGTGTCTCACCAGCCTGTCTGAGAACCTGCGCTGACCAGCTGGCTCCCATTTTCTCCCATATCTTCAATAGATCACTGGAACAGCGCAAAGTTCCATCCTGCTTTAAGCGCTCCACCATCATCCCAATCCCAAAGAAGCCAAAGATCACAGGACTCAATGACTACAGACCTGTGGCCTTAACATCTGTGGCCATGAAGTCATTCGAAAGACTGGTGCTAGCATATCTGAAGGACATCACTGGACCCCTGCTGGACCCCCTGCAGTTCGCCTATAGAGCAAACCGGTCTGTGGATGATGCAGTCAACATGGGACTGCATTATACCCTACAACATCTGGACAAACCAGGGAACTACGCAAGGATTCTGTTTGTGGACTTCAGTTCTGCCTTTAACACCATCGTCCCATCACTGCTTGAGTACAAACTGGCCCAGCTCTCTGTTCCTAGCTCTGTCTGTCAATGGATCACCAGCTTTCTGACAGATAGACAACAGCTAGTCAGAATGGGCAAAATCACATCCGACAGCCGCACCATCAGCACTGGTGCCCCCCAGGGATGTGTTCTTTCTCCACTGCTCTTCTCCTTGTACACCAACGACTGCACTGCAAAAGACCCCTCCATCAAACTCATTAAGTTTGCAGACGACACTACTGTTATCGGCCTCATCCAGAACGGTGACGAGTCTGCATACAGACAGGAGGTGGAGCGGCTGGCGTTATGGTGCAGATACAACAACCTGGAGCTGAACACGCTCAAAACAGTGGAGATGATAGTGGACTTCAGGAGAAACCCCCCTGCACTCCCCCCACTCACCATCATGAACAGCACTGTGGCTGCAGTAGAGTCATTCAGGTTCCTGGGCACCACCATCTCTCAGGATCTGAAGTGGGACATTCATATAGACTCTATTGTGAAGAAAGCCCAGCAGAGACTGTACTTCCTTCGTCAGCTGAGGAAGTTCAACCTGCCACAGGAGCTGCTCGTACAGTTCTACTCAGCTGTCATCCAATCCATCCTCTGCACTTCAATCACCGTCTGGTTCGGCTCAGCTGCCAAAACTGACCTCCGTAGACTACAGCGAATAGTCCGGACTGCTGAACGAATCACTGGCACAACCCTTCCTACACTTCAAGAACTGTACTCTTCCAGAGTGAGTAAAAGGGCTCGCAAAATCACTCTGGACGCCTCACACCCAGCACACTACCTGTTCGAACTGTTACCGTCTGGTCGGCGCTTCAGAGCACCGAGCACAAAAA
>NC_079444.1:17459985-17522485 GCF_903798145.1 Danio aesculapii
CACTTTAAACTATTATAAACGTCAATAAAAGTTACCTTTTTAAAACTTTCCAATATCAAAAGCATAAAAACATAAAAAAACATGAATTACAAAAATACAGAAATCTGTAAATGTATGGAATGATTTAAAAAAACACAGTTAAACCACAGTATAAAGTATATAAATACACACACACACACACACACACACACACACATATATATATCAGAATCAGAAAGAGCTTTATTGCCAGGTATGTTCACACATACTAGGAATTTGTTTTCGTGACAGAGCTTCTACAGTGCAACAGGATTACAGAGACAGGACAAAAAACAGATAATAAATATATTTTAAAAAATAGAAGTAAGTAGTGAGTGCAAATATACAGATTGACAAGTGTATGTACATGTTTATTACTATATACAACGTTATATGTGCAGCTGTTATGTGCAAATTGGCATGTAAAGTGTGTTGTTAAATAAGTGTAAATGTGTATAAAAGTGTATAGCAAGTAGTGATGTTGGTTTCGCAATTATTATCATCAAGTGTTCATGAGATGGATTGCCTGAGGGAAGAAACGGTTTCTGTGTCGGGCTGTTCTGGTGCGCAGTGCTCTGTAGCGTCAACCAGAAGGTAAAAGTTCAAAGAGGCAGTGTGCTGGGTGTGAGGGGTCCAGAGTGATTTTGGCAGCCCTTCTGCTCGCTCTGGATAAGTACAGTTCTTGGGGAGTAGGAAGGGTTGTACCAGTGATTCGCTCAGCAGTCCGAACTATTCGACGTAGTCTTTGGAGGTCGTATTTAGTAGCTGAGCTAAACCAGACAGTTATTGATGTGCAGATGACTGCATGATCAATGATGGAGGTGTAGAACTTTCAGCAGCTCCTTTGAGAACAATTATATAATTATAATTATATAATATATATATAATTAATTATAATGTTAATTAGATATATATATATATATATATATATATATATATATATATATATATATATATATATATATATATATATACATATATAAACTCACTGTATAAGTGGGTAATTATGTAGTTACTGTAGCTTTACCAAAAACAATCATACAGTACAATTGCTATTGAAGTACAGTGATGATTCATTTTAAAGCTATATATAAATCATAGTAAATATTATAATAGTTTGGTACAAAAAATGCACTGGTTGCTGTAGTAACTAGTTTACTGCAAATACTTTTGATAAAGCATTCTTATTGTAATATGGTTTTACTATAAAAATGAAGTTTAAAGCCATGGTAACTATTGTAATTAGTAACTACTGTACGGTAAATTTAGTACAGACAACATGCCTTCTGATTGGCTGATAGCCGTGCAATATTCTGCAATTTCACAACTCCTATAGCCTCCTCACTCTTCTGTATTACTTCACCCAAATAGAGTGACAGCAGATCAATAAACTCACTACAGTTTGACAAATATTTCAGCTGTTGGACAACATAATGTATTTTTGAGGCTTTTTAGGTGAGAATGTAGTTGTTTAGATTGCAACTATGCAACCCCATCCACAAGATGGCGACAGAGATTGCATAATAAGCCCCTTGAGGAGGAAAAACCCAGCTTAATAAAGTATATGCCAAGCTAGTGTTGTTTCCATACTGATAAACTTCCGGTGACCTGTTTTTTTTTGCATTTTATACGATTCCTTTTACAGCATCGATGTTGTAATGTAATTACAATACAATCAGTTAAATAGACTTTGGCATTCATTTAGTTGCTCAAGCGTAAAACAAGACAAAAAGCCGGTAGGCTAGTGCAGAAGCTTTATTGAATATACTGTGGTAAAATAAATGCTCATATTATAAAGACATGGCAGGGAAAAATGTAATTTAATGCAGTGCTTCTTGTGCAATCGGAGACCCACTTTATATCGGATATCACGCCAGTGTTGTTTAACTCAGCTTACTGGCAAATTAAAAGTTCTATTAGCACGCTTCGACATGTACCCTATTTTAAACTACAGCTGATCAAATCATTATAAAACTGGTAAATGACTTTCTTAATCACTAAGTCTAAGTCTCTTTTATTTGTTGTAGTGCAGTATTTATAGCATAGTAACTGTAGTATGTTGAGTGTGAGATGGGACTCACATATTACTAGGAATTTATATATTTTGTGTTGGCCCTCTTTGTATAACCCTGAGTTACTTTTTGGTTGGCCATCTGTTTCTAGTGAGAAATGCCTGCATGTGATATCGCAAACACAACAGCAATCTGGTAGTGATTGTGCTGCTTTTATCAGGGTAAATTATTGTGATTTCCTGTACTGGGAGATATCTCTGTAGACTGATGGCATTTCATGCCGTTCAGCCTTATAATCTTAAAATATCAGCAAAATCATCTGTTTTGTCATCACTTTAGACAATCCGCAATAGAGATTCATTCAAACACTGGCTCTAAAGTGACGTTGGTGAATTAGCAGTGGTTTCTGCTGTTCTGACGTCAGCTGCAGATGTGAATGAATGGCGGAAGAAAGTAGTTCCTCATACAAAAGGGTTTTCAGACTCTCCGTCTTTGATTTTCTTTTTTTATAGACACGATTATGCCATCGAACTGTTGTATAAACGCAATATCACACGAGTAGCAGTGCTATGTGTGCTATGGTTACTGTAGTAAAACAATGAATAATTGTATAGCTTATGTTTTTAATGCACATTTTAATTAAGAGTTAAGAGCCATGTTTTATTTTTAGTTGCTTTACAACAATAACAAAAAAAAAAAACAACAACAACAAAAAACATGTTTTCTTAAGTTAAACCCTGGTTAATTTTCATACAATACTAAGCACAAAAAACACAAATGGAACAGACTTTGTGTGGATGAAGACTTCATATTATTTGATGTTCATAAGCTATTCTATGAAAAAATCTATGATTTAAAACAGGTTACCTAAAAATAAAGCCTTTATGATGAGGAGCAATCGGCACATCTGCTGTTATTGTTGCTTTTGCATATTATTTGACACATTACATGTTGCCGTTTCAGTGCAAACTCCCTCTTGGCATCAGAAACAATATAGACTGAAATTCCTGCTAATGAGACAGCTAAGAGTCTTTCAAGTCTTTGCTCATAAGTTTGTTATATTACTTAGGATAATCATCAATATCTCACCATATGCTGCCCTGAAATCACTGATATCATCATCAGTTTTGTTTTTTGCAATCAAGGAGATTACGACTATAGTCATTGTCGAAGGAGAAGTTGAGCGCTGACTGCTAAATCTTCAGACGAAGGAGACATCCTTTGGGAATGGCTATTGAAATTGGCTTAGCGTTAATTAAACAGCACAGACAGTGAGTTTGAGCTCTTGGTATGCTTGGCGAAACATGTAACAGTGCTATCGTTGGCCATTGCTAATTAAGCAATGTGTTAAGTTCAAAGGCCTTCTGCTATTTGTATGGTAATTGTCTTTTGTGTTATTGATTTGAGAATGTGCCTCGCACCACTTATTATGCGGTCCACCGGAATACTTGGTTGTGATTGGCTAGTTGCGACATTGTTAAGACAATTATTTGTGTACACAGTTAAACTTCAGAGCTAGATGTTTTTCTGCCAACTCATTTCCTACATGTAACTGTTATATTTTGTGCTTGTTTCTTTTAATTTGTAAATTAAATATTACACCCAAACACACCACCTTAAAACAATGGGTAACACTTTTAAATAATGGTCCATTAGGTAATATTAGTTAATGTGTTTACTAACATGAACAAACAATGAACAATACAAAATTTCTTCTTTGTTAATGTAAGTTAATGAAAATAAAGTTGTTCATTGTTAGTTCCTTTAAAAACACTGTTCATACTTAGCTCAGTTAATACATTAACTAACATTTACTAATAGAACATTATTTTAAAGTGTCACCAAAACATGTTATATTTTGTACTTACTACAGTTTTGCTATAAAACAGAAAAGTTTTGGTTACCATATTAAAACCATGTGATGTAATGTAAATGTATTGTGTGTATTTATATAGCGCATTAATTGTGTATGGCCATACACCCAGAGCACTTCACAATCACGTGGGAGGGGTCTCTCTACACCACCACCAGTGTGCAGCATCCACTTGGATGATGTGACAGCAGCCACAGGACAACAGCGCCAGTGCGCTCACAACATACCAGCTATTGGTGGAGTGGAAAGAGAGTGATGCAGCCAATTTGGTGGATGGGAATGATTGGAAGGCCAGGATGGTAAGGGCCGATAGTGGAAATTTACACCAGGGTTACACCCTTACTCTTTACGAGAAGTGCCATGGGATTTTTAATGACCACAGAGAGTCAGGACCTCGGTTTAATGACTCATCTAAAAGACGTCTCATCCAAAAGATGTGATGATGTAGAAATTATGGATATACTGTACTACAAGTGAAAAAAAACATTGAAAAACCTATGTTTACAGTTGTAAGATCATGATATAAGTTGTAGTTACTCTGGTTTTACTACAAAGACATACCTGTTTAAGTGTCACAATCACTAGCGATCCAGGCTTGTAGATTGCTGGGAATCATTTACTTTCAGACTACAATTTTGTCACCATATGGACTACAAATCCTGTCATGCACCACACACACACACCTGTTTCAGTTTTACACTGATGAAACACAGCTGAAGCTCATCATTCACTCATTACCTGGACTATAAAGACAGCACACACGCTTACATCTTAACTGTTTTGTGACATTACGACACGTTTTCCATTGTCTAGCCTAGCCATGTTTTGACCCTTTGCCTTGTGTTAACATTTTCATTCATTGCTGCCGACTATTCGCTTGTTCTTTGACCACAACTTTGGATTGCTCTGCATGTACCTGTTTGACAATGTTGACCATTGCCTGCCTGACAATTCTTGTAATAAACTGCATGTGGATCCTCATCTCCATTAAAGCGTCCCTCGCATGACAATAAGCTATGGTTACTGTAGTAAATTCAGAGTATTATTATTATTGATTATTTATTATGGATTTACTACAGAAAAAAATGTGCAAAAGCCATGGCTGCTAAAGTAAAACAATGTTAATAATAATAATAATAATAATAATAATAATAATAATAAACAAATATATGTAGTTACAACCGTTATAATAGTTACACTATAATTATTATAGTTACAATAGTTACAGTGATTTCTTAAAGTATACTGTAGATAGAGTTAATCATCTGTTCCATTCATCAACATTATCATTATTATAATTATGTCTTTTTAATTAAAAAAATTAATAATTTATAATTATATCATATTTTTATCTAATTAATTCAAATTCAATCAGTTTAATGTAGCATCAGGTTGACTAACCATCAAAAGCCTTGCTAAATACAATCAAAGTTAGCTAATAAGACTTTTTTTGATGGCTACAACTTGTTGGGTTTAGTCTATCAGTTCTTCACATTTAACAGTGTGGGTGCATAAATGTGTATTTGGATTAAGTAAACAGCTCGGATGATTTTCATCTAATTACGGTAATTACAACATGGTGTGAGCACCGCGAACATGATACACCTGATTGTCAAGGACGACCGAAATTAAGTATACTAAGAGCTGTATAATAATAGTATATACTTAAATATACATTGCATCTAAATTTCATGTCTATTTATTTATATTAGTAATGACAAATTAGCATTAGAGAACACCAGATAGCACTGCAGTGTTTACAACCATATACCAACAATTGAAATGTACATTAATTAACAGGAAGTAACTGTCTTTATATCGCTTCCATTTCTGACATTTTTCTTTTTTTTTAAATTCCTTATAGTAATACATTGCTCATTCTGATATTAAG
Organism: Danio aesculapii; assembly: GCF_903798145.1. Lineage (NCBI taxonomy): Eukaryota > Metazoa > Chordata > Actinopteri > Cypriniformes > Danionidae > Danio > Danio aesculapii. The sequence continues at coordinate 17,465,780 of NC_079444.1, forward strand.
AATAATAAGGCACAAACTCAAAATTAGCCAAAACTGTGAAAACTAAACCAACATTGCAAGAAAAGTAAAATTAAACTAAATTAAATTGAAAAGATCACATATAAACTCATTAAATATGAAGTTATCTTTTTAATCCCATGATGAATTAAAAAAAGTATCCTCTCGCTAAAACTGTGATCTTGTTCAAACCTTCTTGCAAAGCCTGAAGCTGATTGGACTCTTTCAGAAGCTTTGCGAAAGTAAATTGCTCTGGCTTTTGCAATATAGCAGTCCTGCATTCCCAGCCACACTTTTCCATACAATCTCGCTGCTCTGATCTTCCATCAGAACTTACTCACGAAACGGTATGGGGCATCCCAAACTTTAATCATCTTTGACCTATAAACCTCAGCCACTACAGTGCAAAAACTCCCCATGGAGTCGTAGAGGCCTCTCTATCTTCATCTCTCTCTATCTCATACACACACATGCACACACATTAACAGCAGTTGTTCAGCAATCAATTTACCTGAAGCACAGTACCGCTGGAAATTACTTAAGGAGCTTCTCTCTGCATGGCAGGCCCTTCATTGCAGGGCACAAATGAGGATGCCTGTTTTTCTGACAATTTGACAGGTAAGATTGTGTTTTCCCATTTGCGGCAATCACCAAACAACAATGCTGCTTTTACCTATAGAGATAAAAAAGTGGAAACAACTGCAGCTCTTTTAGGATAAGCAAATACGACTTGACTTTGAGCGCAAGCTTGTGTGTTGACAGGACTTAACAATGAGAGTGGATTTACAACACTTCCATTGTGTTTTTAGAAAAGTTTCGGCAACAAAAAATTTATTAAAATTCAATATTATTTTACCTGCATTCACAAAACCGGCTAAAAATGCTGTATTTTGCAGGCCAGGCCAGTGGATGGCGATGTTGTTAAATAAAATAACGCAAACTCTAGCTGCGTCCCAAATGGCACACTATGCACTTACGCATTGTGTACTCATGCACCTACACACTCAACAGCATACTGTAGTATATGTATGTAGTGTTGTCCCAAATTGACCACTTTTTTTACTAAGCCGAAATTCAAACCATTTCCCTGATGACGTTGAACGGATGCCATATTAGTGTAATAATTGGCCAAACTACCAAATAATACCTGCCATGAGTATAACCGCAGGAGAATTTTGCTTTTACAGTCCAAAATAAATAAAGTTATCCAACATGAGCAGCCAAAAGCTCCGCCCCTTCCGCTACGTGAGCAAAGCAGTGGCCATTGAATGAGTGAAGTGTCCAACATTTCACACTTATTTTTAAAGGTTGAATAGGTGCATCATCTGCGTAATTAAAGTGCACTTATTCTTTTTAGAGTTTTCAGTGTGAACGTACTACTTACACTATTTATACTACAAAATGGCATAAAATAGTGCATATGTATGCGGTTTAGGACGCATCTTTACTGTGTCTACCTGATAAAATGTCCTAGTAGCAATTCCGGTAATTTGACTGTATTAAGGTTTTTTTTTTGTTAAAACAGCACCCAAAATAAGATAATATGAAGAGAAATGCATTTTAAAAAGAACAACTTTAACAAGGGCATTTTATAAGTTCGCTATTTAGTTAGTGTCACGATCACAATCGATCCAGGCTTGCAGATCGCTGGTAAACATGCACTCACCCAGATTACAATTCTGTCACCTTATGAACTACAAATCCTATCATGCACCTCACACACTCCTGTTTCCGGTTCACTGATGATCACACACGCACAGCTTGGAACTGATCAAAGACTGATTACACAGGCTATATACACTGTTCACATTTTCACACACTTTGCTGAGACTTCTTGTTGTCTTTGTCTTTAGTCTGTCCATGTTTCTTGACCCTAGCCTTGTTCGGGAACAGCTTTAGCAAAGAAACAGTTCAGCAAATTAAGGTAATAAACCTCACGTAAAATTTAAGCGATTTAGTGAAACGGTGACAGGTCCAGACTAGCATACGAGATAATTGGTTCGAATCCAGGGTGATGCATTAGTTTTTAAATGCTCTGTTCATGTAACGTGTTTTGTTTTAACATTGGTCTGACATTCGACCCGGACAAATGCAGATTCGCCAGATCTCGAAACGCCTCTAAAATGATCGATTCTTTGAATCGTACTAGTCATGTGACCTGGTGTTTCGAAACACTTCAATCACATGACCTGAGTGTTTCAATTCACCTTAGTCATGTGACCTGGGTGTTCTGGATCATGCTTCAGTGCGATGTTTGACACAATTGCGCATCGAGATCTTGAAACTGTGTCGAAACGCCAGTTTCACGTTAGCCATCCCTACCTAGCCTTGTTTCTTTGTTTTCATTGTTTGCCACCTGTATTGACTAATTGCATGTGACTTGACTATGATTCTGGATAACCCTTATGCTACTGTTTGTACCTGTTGACCATTGCCTGCCTGATGATGATTCTTAATAAAACTGCATGTGGATCCTCACTCCATTGCCACCCGACTCCATTGTTACAGTTAAAAAACACAAATAGACGAGATCATTTATGGATTTACTACATAGTATATATTACATATATACACACACATATACATACTGTATACATACATACATACATTATGGGACCTTGATGTCTGCTGTTTTTGTCAAAAATTTAACACTACAGTCAAACAAAGTTACTTTTACTCACATTTTAGTAGTTTGAGATAATACAATGCATAATAAATAATATATTGAGAAATAAATGACAAATATAAAGTGTGTTTTTGGTCAAGATTTTATTTTAAATGTGATCTATTCTTTTAAATCTAGTCTACTCACTTTTTATCAAAATGATTTCATGTGTATATGTTGTCTCATCTTAAAGAAAAAAAAACACTGTCAATAAACATTTAGATCTTATTAATGAACATTATAGTGCCCACAGAGATGATACCACTGTCAAAGTACAAAATGTGCCAACATGACTAAATCTGCATTCCAATTTTCATTCCAATATATCTCCAATTCTACAGTGCACTACACTGACAAAAAAATACAATTTATCCATTTAAAAAAACTAAATCTGTGTAGAGGAACAGCCAAACATACAGCGAGAAACAGCGTTTCGTGAAGACACAGCCTAAATTAATGCACATTTAAAAGTAGAACCTGGGCGCCTTGGTGGTGTTGGTGCTCAGGTGGAAAGACTGCGGGTGTGTTCACACCTGGCAGGTTTGGTTTGATTAAAATGAACTCCGGTTTGACTAAAATGGACAACATGGACGAAATACATGATAATCTCACAAAATCTGAACATAAGAAGGGCAGAATGCTCAAGCATACCTGTTTCTTTTTTCCTGATGTGGCCCTTATAATTCATCACAGGCATCCGAAGCACGTCTCCTTAAAGCAGATTGTTATCTGTGTACGATCCCGCCAGTGTTTGATCTCCTTTACACATGAAAAAAACACTTTGTGAGATCTCAGCTGATAAAAAATACCATCACAAACACACAACAAGCATCTTTAGCCAAACACGCAGTACTGCTTTATATGTTCAATAAATACCAACACATATGTGTGTGTGTAATTATATATATATATATATTCTCACACACACACACAGGCGCACACACACAAAAGTAGTTTTTGGTCACACTTTACAATAAAGTTCCATTAGTTAAAGTTAATGTATTTATCAAAATAAACTAAGAATGAACAATTCATCTTTTAATTGTTAATAATACTAATATATCTAATATTTCTTCTTTATTAATCACAGTTACAGTTAATTTCAACATTAACTAATGTATTATCAATATCCAAAATTCTGCTTGTTTTTATTTACATTTATTAATGCACATTATTTACATTTATTAATACATTGAGCTAATATGAACTAACAATGAATGACTGCATTTTCATTAAGTAATGTTAACATGAAATACTATAATAATATTCATCACTGACTGTTCGTGTTAGTAAATGTATTGACTAACACTAACAAGTGTACTAAGAAATGTTAAGATAATGTGAAACATACATATATATATATATACATACATACACACACACACACACCCACACACACACACACACACACACACACACATATATATATATATATATATATATATATATATATATATATATATATATATATATATATATATATATATATATATATATATATATATATATATATATATATATATATAGGAAAAATATATAGCTTAAAGAGGCTAAAAATTTTGACCTTAATAAAATGGGTTTTAAAAAAATGTAAAAGCTTTTATTCTCGCCAAAATAAAACAAATAACACTTGCTCCTGAAGAAAAAATATTATCAGGCATACTGTGAAAATGTCCTTGCTCTGTTAAACATCATTTGGGAAATGTCTTCTAACCAGTCTTTTTAGGCAGTGTGAAAGTCAAGTAAACCAAAACCAAATGTGGCAATTTCATACAAAATTACAAATGCAAACACATCTTCTGGTTCAAATCAGATTTTCAATATGTTCTGGTAACATTCTCACTCTTTCTACATTAAAAACAAAATCAAAAAGGAGCCCAAAAACTAAGTACTGCATACTTTTGGCAGCAATGTGTTGACTCTGTCATATTTCTAAGGAATCTAAATGATTAAAATACTGGAATCACTTGTAGTAGTATACAATTCACTACATGTCTTCTGTAGTCTGATTGATAGTCAATATTTTTTAGAAGCAAAAGGGCATTTCTTTTAGTATTCTGAAACTGTCCTCCTTGAGGTTGGAGTACAGTAGACACATCTCTTTTTTTGCTGGGAAATCTATACTGGCTTATATAAAGTAAACAAGAAATATTTCAAGTTGAACACTTACTGGACTGAAGCAATTTAACTTGATTATCCATCCAACATTTCTTTAGAAAATGTGAAGTGAATTTGCTACAACAGGCTTTTTGGGGAAAATGCATTTGTTTATCTCTCTATTATCACTGTGTTGAATTGCATTATACTCCTCCAATAAAAGCAAGAGCTTTTATCATAAAACATTTACTATTAGCATGCTAATACATCTGCTAAGAGTCACAACTGCTATTTCTAAACATTTGATCGGTTGTTTTATGTTTCAGAATAAAAAAATGCAATAATTTCTATTAAAAACATTTTAAAGATAGTTTAAAAATATTTTTATTATGTTGAAAACAGCTGAGTAGACATTTTTCAGATTTCTTTGACGAAAAGATTAGAAGTTAAGTTTAGAAGAACAGCATTTATCTGAAATCTAAATTGTTTGTGACAATATAAATCCTCCCCTTAAAATTATGAGTGGTCAAAATTGACTTATTCACATGTTCTTATTAAATGACAACTTATTTATATTATGTGATGTTTTTTGTATAAGTTGTTTACATTTTAATAAAACGAACAAACAATCGAACTCTAGCTTGGCTCTATAAGGTTCTTTCTGTGAGCCAATCAGCATTTCAATTGCACGCACGAGGACCAATCAGGATCAGCTTTCTTTGTCATTTTGCCAGACTGCTCCATTGACAGCAGGAAAAACCAGAAAGAAACACAAAAATCAGAATCGACTGAATAATGCCGCACCACATAAAATTGAGACGAAACCTGAAACTGAAAAGATGTGTGTAAATGTGCTGATTTAGAAGCGTTTTTTGACATTAAGATGAAATGTTCAATTTTACATAGTTGAAAAAGAAACAGGAACTACAAAAATGCATATATTAAATGTGAAATATTTTTATTTGTGTATATATAGTCAGTGAAACTTTTTTAGTGTTTATTAAACTTTGTTAAACAATTTGCTCATTGTCTGTTTTCTTTTAAAGTATTTATATTTGATATTAAGCCTTGCAGTGCAAATACCTAATTTCATTCATGGGGCATATCATTCAATAAATATAATTCAATAGTTCATATAAAGCATATAATTCAATACATATGACCATATTAATTACATAAAAATAACATCTGCACTGGACAAAATATTAAGCACAGCCTTGTATGCTTAATTTGAACAAGTAAAATTATTCACCCTAAAACATTAAATAAATGTTATAGAAAGCAAAAAAATTAGCAAATTGTTACAACACCAATTTGTATTTTAATTTTTTTTGCTCATTGCTTACCTGTTTGACTTTATTTCTGTCAGATGTTCACAGAAGTCCATATGAGATTTATTGAGAATTAACTGTTTTAGTTATTTACATTTTACAAACCTACAAATTCTTCATGTCTGTGTGTTTTGAGGGTTTGAATGTGTTTTACGCTCTGATAAAAGTATAGCTGAGTTCCATTTTCTTGATACAGCGCTACTTTTGTGATAAAACATCAATCAAACTTAATAGATCAAAATCAATTTTACTGATTTGACCAGTGACTAAATCACCACAGAATCAGTTATCCAGAGCACAATTGCTCTCTTTATACAGTATTTGCCACACTATTTGCCAAACAAAGACAAACTAACACTAGAAATCGAGTCAGAGTCCAAGTAAAGCAACTACAGTTCTCCTCAATGGTGACAGCTTAAAACACAAACTTAAAACACTGGTCAAATCAGTTTATTAAATTAAAAAGCAGACTGATTGTATTACTTGTAAGGTAACGCTTCAATTATTGATCTGCCAGAGAACTTTATAATTGCAAGCAGAAAATGACTTTTTAGAATTAGAAGGTTCTGCATTTGACTTGTTTTGTTTACCCCAATTTGCAAATTTAAGAGAATTTTGATCATTTAAATTTAGAGTATATTTAGGGTCTCTGTCATGTTATTGTATGAAAGAGAACGGTTACACACATATTGTTTGCTATATGGAATGTAAAAACTTTGAAGCTCAATATCTCAAAATCATTTAGAACACAGACAGAACCTTATAATTCCACAGTGTCGAAATGTCTTTATCATCCCTTTTGATCAATTTAAAGTTGTTTTTTTTTTTAAACAAAGTGCCAATGTCAATAATCTCTTTACAAAAAAGAAAGAGAAACAGAAGACATTGACAAGCTTTTGTATGATAGTGTATGTTACAAAAGCTTTATGATCTTTGGGATCTTTCTATTCATCAAAGGATGTGGAAAATAATTGTTAATAAATATGGTTGAGTTCCTGTGGTTCTAATTAGCATATTAGAATGATTTTGGAAGGATCATGTGACTGGAGTAATTCTGCTAAAATTCAGCTTTGAAATCAAAGGAGTAAACTACATTTTAAAATATATTCGAGTAGAAAACACTTATTTTACTGCTTTTGCTGTGCTTTGGATCAAATAAATTCAGGCTTAGTGAACAGAACAAATTTCTAAAAAATTAAAAGTCACTGATCTAAGACTTTTCACTCATATAGTACACTGTAAAAAATCCTGGGTTCCACACATACTGGGATTACTGGATTTGTGTTGGGAAAACATGAATGACTTAAGTTAACTTGTTAGTTTTCATGAATTTAAGTGGATTAAACATAAAATAATTAAGTTGTCCCAACGAAATCACAAGAATTGTGTTGTTCAGCTCATTTTCATTAAGTACTTTGAACAAGCAACAAAAAATATTTTTGGAGTGTAGACTTTTTCAAAGAAATGATTGATTCCTATTTTAAGTTAATTTTCTGTTACAAAAATATTAGCACCTGCACCAAACTGAATATTTTAGTAGAATTTCTGCCTAAATAATACTAAATAAAACTCAAATAATACACAGCAATTGTTCAGAGAATATTTGGTCCCTCTCTAAAATGAGTAAAATTTACTTAACAGTAGAGTTAAAGTTAATGAGACAATGAAAGGGTTAATTCAATTCAATTCAATTCACCTTTATTTGTATAGCGCTTATACAATGTAGATTGTGTCAAAGCAGCTTCACATAAAAGGTCACAGTAAATAGGAACAGTGTAGTTCAATTTAGTTCAGTTTAGCTCAGTTCAGTGTGGTTTAATAATCACTACTGAGAGTCCAAATATTGAAGAGCAAAATTAAGTTAATTAAGTTATGATTGAGCACTGATGACGAACTCCTGCTGTTAATAAGCAGAAACAGAAGAGAAGCAGCAGCAGCTTTGCTCATTGTTTACCTGTTTGACTTTATTTCTGTCAGATGTTCACAAAAGTCCATATGAGATTTATTGAGAATAACGGTTTTAGTTATTTACATTTTACAAACCTACAAATTCTTCATGTCTGTGTGTTTTGAGTGTTTGAATGTGTTTTATGCTCTGATAAAAGTATTGCTGAGTTCCATTTTCTTTATACAGCTACTTTTGTGATAAAACATCAATCAAACTTAATAGATCAAAATCAATTTTACTGATTTGACCAGTGACTAAATCACCACAGAATCAGTTATCCAGAGCACAATTGCTCTCTTTATACAATATTTGACACAATACACTATTTGGGAAACAAAGACAAACTAACACTAGAAATCGAGTCAGAGTCCAAGTAAAGCAACTACAGTTCTCCTCAATGGTGACATCTTAAAACACAAAAAGTGTTGCTTGTTTTATTTTTTATTATTGTTGTAAAAAATTACTTAGTTAATTCTTAATAATATCACTATATGGAATTTTGTAGAGTGTGGCAGAAATAAGGCCAAACAGGTTGTTAATAAGTAAATTTTACTCAATTTAGAGAGGGACCAAATACACTCTGAACTGAGTAAATTTTACTCTGAGGATTTTGCTGTGTAGCGTCATATTCTTATACATAACAGTACATAAACCAAAAAAGGCTGATTTATCAAGTGCAATACTCCACACATACTTTAAGAAGCTTTTGTCCAACAAGTTTAATAAAGCGTTCAGTTTCTATTATTTCATGTAAGGCTTTCCAGGATTCAAACAGCCTGCAGGCATTAGATTTATCTACAAAATCTTCCAAATATAATGTGAAACATTTGTAAGAACTCATAATGCTAAAGCTGAATATATAAAAAAAGAGATGTTTATCCATCGCCCCGCTGACATGTGAACAATGTGGACAGTTTCTGCGGACACCGAGTTTTCTACTAGCAAAGTCTGTCACATTGCTTCCTTTCCCATCATCACAAACATCACCGTATCGCTGATGACAGATTAGGAGGAGGAGTGTGCTTTTTCCTCTCACTTTAAAGTCACCTTTGTCTCTGCTGATGACAAGGTCAGTGCTTTCGGATTTGGAGCCTGAGCAAAGCCTGTCGCTGTGTGACTGGTGGGTGATGTGTGGTGTTTAAATATGCCACTGTATTTTTGCTGCTATTGTGTGCCTCGCAGAATAACCTTGCCATGCAGTCTATGGGCATGTGGTTTAAGTGAACAAACCCACGCAGACTCCTGGAAGCTGCAGGTCGGAGGAAAAGAACATGAGTTCAAATTTATAGACAATCATAGACTTAAAGTTAAAAGAAACCGTCAAACATGTGCCCATATTATGATTTCAAAGGGTCAAATGAAGTGTCAGTGTGTAATATTGTAGCTGTTTGTTAATGAAAAAGTTATATAAAGTATGTAAACTATTTGAAAGAAAATCAAATTTGCATTCTGTTAGTCTAGTATATGTTCTTCATTTGCTGCCCATGAACATTGTCTACTTTGACCTTCAAATCCTGTAGTATAGCTTGAGATTAAGGTCTCTAATTGTTATAGTAATCTATTTTAATATTCACTATCATTGTGTTTTGGTTCTAACAAGTGCTTGAAAAGCCATCACAACAGACTGGGCCATCTGACCAATCAGAGCAGAGTAGGTTCTTAGAAAGATTGGATCCTTAAATGGACTGTTTCAGACACTGTGAGAAAAGAGCTGGTGCTGCAGTGTGTATTACAAATAAAACTGTATTACAAGTAAAAATGTTTTAAATTAAATTTCATGCAATTTAAATGGAAAATACTGTCAAATTAATAATTCATTTACAAATTACCACATCCTTTATGGTGAAAAGGAATAAAAAAGACCTACCCAAATGTCCCAGATAGATACATCATAGGCTTATATTTTATTTTAATTTAAATGTTTGTTAGTAATATACACCAGATTTAAGGAACGTTTTTTTATTTATTGATTGGTACAGGACACTATAGTTTATTTATTGTAATGTTAAGTAAATTGTAACATGTTATTTTTTTTTTTTTTTTTTTTTTTTTGAAGTTCATGTCTGCATGAAGCTGGTTGCCAGCTGTAATGTGCCAGGAACAACAGAGGTTAGGATCCACGTGCAGCTTTATTGAACAGAATAGTCAGACAGGCAATGGTCAAAACAGGGACAAACAGAAGCATGCAGAAAATCCAAAACGTAGTCTGAAAAAACGGCGAAAGGTCAGGACAGGCAGCAAAACAACAGAAAACAATAAACAAGGAAAGGGTCAAAAGCACTGCAAGGCTAAACAAGGAGAACGTTTTGAATTGCTCTCTTGAAGCTTACAAGTCTCAGCAAAGACTGTGTGTGAATAAGGTGTCTTTATAGTCCTTGTAATCAATCTATGATGGGCTTCCAGCTGTGTGTGTGCAATCAGAGAGAGATCTGGAACTGGTGTATGCGTGAGGTGCATGATGGGACTTGTAGTTCTCCAGCGATCTGCAACTACTAGATCGCTGGTCATCATGACACCAGCAGAGATTGCAGGCTGTTATTGAGACTAAGGGTGAACAACTAAATATTAATAGTTGTATAAATATTGTCATACTAAGAGCTGTTTGAATTAGTTTGGTTGACTGTAATCCATTACATACTGTAGCTTTCTATCAATGATCTGACATTATCAAGGTGAATCAAGGTGAGTTCTTATCATATTTATTAAATAGTATTTATTAAACTACTAATAAAATTTGTGAGAATAAAATGTGAGAAATGCTGAAGGTGTCTAAATAATTTGATAACACTTTAGTATGTCACGCTATTAAATACTGGCTTGTTACATGCCTATTACTGCAATATTAACTGTTAAGTAGTTCTAAAGTATGATTTTATTATACAGCTCTAATCCTACCCAAAACCTAAACCCAACTTCCACAACTATTAATAAGCACTAAACCCAAAAAGAATAAAATATAATAAAATAAAAAACATATTATTATAAATATAAAATAATAAATACTAAAAATCGTAAAAAAGTTTAGTTCAGATTGCAAAATGCAATGTGGTTGACATTTTTGAATAATGCTTTAAAATGTTGACTAATAAATAAAAAAGTACATAGAAGTCTATTTGATTTTTTGTGATAACTGAAATATGTTTATTTACTGTAAATGTACTCAGTTTAACTAAATGTGTTAATTTGTTACAGTGTTTTGACTTACCCTGCATAACTTTTTTTTTTACATTTAAAGGTGCAGTATGTAAGTTTGACACCCAGTGGTTGAACTAGGTATTGCACTCCTGGATCAAAACAAACGCAAGGGCGGGTTGCCAGATTGAGTACAGGAGCGAGTGAATTATACCGTGTTCTAAATAAAAGCAACGACACGCAATAGAAGGAATATTTTCCATATTAAAAGAAGTTTTTTTCCTAACCAACACCTCGAATTGATATATTAAAAACGGTTACTAATTCTCACAGCTTAACAACAGAAAACTATGACATATCATCTCAAGTAAACCTCATGTGTTTTATTCAGGGCTTTATTCAATGCTAAATGCTTTATTAATGTTTGAATGCCATTTAACATGACATTTATGGCCTTATACTGAAAGCAGCAGATACAGTAGTTCACCTCAGATCTTGAAAATAAACCGTTTGAAATTGAACTTTAGAACTAAACACATATGAGTGATTCAGCATGTACATTTAATAATGTTAAAGAGGGTTAACATGTATTAAATAAAGTGGGTTAACATGTATTACAGGTAAATAGATTATAAACTTTACTGTTTCGTGAGTGAGTGCATATTCTGTGCTTCTGAATGGCTGTATTTAAATTTCTGCTGTGTTTTGTTTGGTGCAAACAGCCAAACTGCTTATCACAGCGTATCTCATCACAAAGCGTGTTGTTAGGAAATGCGGTTACAATGTAACCTGCTCACCTAATGTTTATGTTCATAATATTTATATCATTTGCTAATTAATAACCTCATGTGGAACTCTGAATCTGTCTCAATTTGACGTCTGCTACTGTCCAACGGAGGTCACATTTCGGTCACCAGCGCATGCTTTCAGAGCCTTCCTTCCTGAATGAATGAATAAAATATGTGGTTTTCCACCAAGGTAACCCGGGGTGCTGAAATATAATTGGCTAAACTGGCATTGGGCAGGTTAAAATTACCTAAACAAAGACAGAACAAAAGACAAAGACAAAAAAAAAAAAACATTTTCAAAGCAGAATATCTGACTTCAGCATTGTTTTTCAGTTAAAAAAGTATGTTCACTTGGGATGTTTCTTAAAAATCTGCAAACATATTATGGTATTTTTTATGCTTTAGAAGAGTCAAAAACTTACATACAGCACCTTTAATACGTTTGAACATTTGTTTAAAAAAAGTAAAAATAAAAGAAAACCAACATAAAAAGTCTAAATAAAAGGTACACATTTTAATCTCTTTTTCTGAATCACCAACAACCATTTGTTACTAACTCCTCATTTGTCTACATATGCAGAGCAGAGCTGCAATGAAATACATCTGCTGGCATCTGTCATTTCACTTCCATGTGTTCACAGGTGGCTCTTGACCTTTTCAAAATGGCCAATGCACAGATGTGTGGAACTGTAATTAATTATCTAATGCAACTTAGCCATTCACATCAATGACATAAAACTTTAACATGACCCTCTACATTTCAGCCAAAAAGATGTTAGCAAAAGACTGTGAAGATGTCATTAAAACGCACAACATGCATCCAAACCACATAGAGAATCATGCACATTGACTCACAGAATGACTCATAAAGTACGCATAATATACGACGCTATTGTGTGTGAAATATGAAAACACGACGCGATTATTGCATCAGATAATAGTGACCAAAACACAGCCAGTTGCTCTTTTTTTCGCAGATAGCGGAATGATGAGACCACTGTGCATGCCGTTTTGATCCTGCTGATGGGAGAGATTGAGAGACGAGCCAAAAAATATCACACACACTTAAACGACAACAACACAACAGCCTGCAGAGATAATGATATTCCACCCTCCGCTGCAGTAAAAAAAAAGCCGTCCCTATTTGAATACCTCCATCCGTTTTACATAGAACATCGAGCTACTGTATATAATAAATATTGATAGGCCTGGGAACATCTAGACAACAAATCCGTAATCAGCATTTGGAAAAGCTGGAAATGCTACACTATTGCTTATAGCGCAAAACATTCGAGTACAATCATTGGAAGTGTTTCACAGACGGTTGAGCTCAGGTGAAAGGAATACACTGGCTTGCAGTGGCCCTGTTAAGCACTGAGCAGACAGGATGAAATGTACATTACAGATGACTGCATTAGATAACTGCATCAAAACGTCTCAGCATTGTGCAGGATTCTGAGGGACCTTGAAGGGTTTTGCAAGACGAGAAGCGAGACAATTATTTTCTTTCTTATAATGGGCTTGTCAAAGGCTGCTTTCTGCTCGCTAAGAGGGGCCCAGGATGTCGTCTTTTATGTTGGCTGCCTGTTTCCCTTCTCTCTGCAAAAAAAGAAAGCTCGGGAAGGAGAATCTGTGCAGTGACATGTTGACAAAGTAGTCATGATTCTTCTCCCTGACTGTCGATTTTAAAAAGCAGCATGTTTGGTAAGTCCAAAAATAGAGGAACAGTCGGATTCTGGAAGTGATCCTCGAAGGCAAAACTTTTTAAGGCAGACCTGAAAATCATCTTTAATGGTGTTCTGTAATGTTTCAATTAAAAAAAAACTACATTACCCATGATGCTGCATAAAAAAATGTCACCAATTCCATCAAGTTTGCTGGTAACACTGATTTTTATTGTAGGGATGTAGAGATCCGATCATGCTACCTCCTGATCAGAACTCGAATATACAGTTGAAGTCAGAATTATTAGCCCCCCTTTGAATTATTATTATTTTTTTTATATATTTCCCAAAATATGTTTAACAGTGCAAGGAAATTTTCACAGTATCTCTGATAATATTTTTTCTTCTGGAGAAAGCCTTATTTGTTTTATTTCGGCTAGAATAAAAGCAGTTTTTAATTTTTTTAAATTCATTTTAAGGTCAACATTATTAGCCCCTTTAAGCTAACTTTATTTTGACAGTCTACAGAACAAACCATCATTATACAATAACTTGCCTTGCTAAACTAATTAACCTAGTTAAGCCTTTAAATGTCACTTTAAGCTGTAAAGAGCGTCTTGAAAAATATCTAGTCAAATATTATTTACTGTCATCATGGCAAAGATAAAATAAATCAGTTATTAGAAATGAGTTATTAAAACTATTATGTTTAGAAATGTGTTGGAAAAAAATCTTCTCTCCGTTAAACAGAAATTGGGGAAAAAAATAAACAGGGGGGCTAATAATTCTGACTTCAATTGTATTTATATATATTCTTATTGTTTTTTATCACATCATTAGTTATGTGGCACAGAGTTAGACCTCTTCCTTGACTTCACACAGAAACAGCAACGCATGCGGCATGACATCACTTTGTTGCAGAGACGGAAGCAGCTTGAAAAGGAAAGCAGGAGTATCTCTTCAGTCTGGAAGGAATTATAAAGTTGATGACGACAACATTGCCAAAGCAAACTAAGATCTGTAAGTTTGGGATTGCAAGAGGAGGAAAGGAAAAGGCTACATTTAACACAAAAGAGTTGTTAAATGCTAAAATAAGGTGAATTACATAAAAAATAAAGAACATCAGATTCATAAGATTCTGACGATATGATAAAAATGTCCTTGGATAAAAATGTCATGGTTTCATGATACTGTTTACTGCTTAAAAAAATTAATTAAATAAAAAAGTAAAACATGTTAAATGTCTGAAAAAAATAATAATTCCCCTTTGAAGACAATATATTTTGAGAAATTATTATTATTTTGAGAAACATTTGAAGTATTTTGGAGCAGTAAACATGTCAGGCTAAATCATTCAAATGAATCATTGACTTCTGCTGTCTTCATTTGTTTCAAAAACACAGATTTTTTTACAATTTATAACAGCACCTTTGGATAACTTTTCTGCTGGAGATACTGTTGTCCTAAAAAACAACAACAAAAAAGAAATAAAAAAAGTACTTATAAGAAATAAAAAAAACCTTACGAATGATATAGTAGAATATATTGCCGGTTTTAAAACCTTGACTTTTCCAAACCACAGTTTACCTTGAAAACGGTTATCGTCCCATGCCTATTTGCAATGTTCTTATCACATATTTCTTTGCTTCAAAACAAGGTTTTTAATATTGTGATTCACTTCATAGCTGGATTGTTTGGTTTAGCGCTTACAATATTTTAACAAAGGGGTTTTTTTTCAGTGTATTTTTTATATATATACTTTTCTGTATGGTGGCAGAGAAAGCTCAAACCCACTGCATGTTAAGAAACACATGCAAATAGAAAACCACTAACAAAACATCTTAATCATTCTGTACAAATTATTATTGGGGCAAAAATGATTAACTTGCAGCACTTTTGAGCTCTCTCAGCCACTGTACCTATCAGTAAATGAAGGGGAAAAATACTTTCAAATCTACAGTGTATGGAAAAGATGGCGCAGCACCCGCTTCATATGTCATCACTTGAGTGAATGGGCATTATCAGTGGTTATCAGCTAATAGATATGGGCCAGTAGGGGCCTTCTGCGCCTACTGGTAGGCTCAGAATGCTGTTATTATACATCCACATGGGTAATCAGCTATACTAATAGTGAAGACTCCAGATGCAGATCTGGTTTTACATTACTATGAGGGTTGGGTTTGGGGTTTGGGTAGAAGTTTATTAAAAAATATAATTAATGGGAAATTTAATAAATAATATAAATAATTATTGTATTTAGTCAGCTATACTAATAGAGAAGACTCCAGATCCAGATCTGTTTTTACATTACTGTGATGGTTGGGTTTAGGGTTGAGGTAGGGGTTGACGTTAATAAAATACAATTAATGGGAAATGTAATAAATATTATAAATAATTCTTGTTAACTTCCACCCGCAGCCGAATGGCATCTATAGCTGATCAACCACATGGATGGATGATAACATCCTTGTGAGCCTACCAGTAGGTGCAGAAGGCCCCTGCTGGCCCATATTTATCAGCTGATAACCACTGATAACGTCATTCAATTGAGTCATAACATTCGAATCCTCTTTAAACCTGCTGACTATAAGTAACTTTGCAACTACAGTTCATCTGCACAGTACAATCACCAATCAGTCATTAGATTAAGCACTTTCGCATATCTGCTAACATGTTTTTTTTATTTCCCCTCAACAGACATTGTGCCTACGTGTCTTTGCAAGTCAAATTAATCTGCTAACCCTAACCTAACCATCTTCTATTACTCTAATGTGTTGTTTACATGTAATCCAATTGCAAATTTAGTATTAAAATTGTGTATAAAGAAGACCATCTAAATAAAGCATAAACAAAAATAACAGATTTCCCTGCTAAAACAGGACATAGACATACGGTTTTATGCTAGTACTTTCCTTTATTATTTATTTTTCTCAGAACTGTTTGATGTTACTATTTATTAACATTTTATACAAGACAGATGTGCAATATTTAATAGGGACCATCATAAACTCAAATATTTTCTCCGGAGGAAATTGAGAAGAATTAGCATGCACTTGCTTGGAGAGATATATTTGATTACGCTTTTGAATTTAATGCCTCTCTACGTTAATCTAAGCAGTCTGTTTATGACAGGCAATGTCCATTTACAAATTTACAGATTGGAAATTTATCTCAGCTTGTATGGTTAATTAACTCAACTTGTTTAGAGACATCATTATATAAATGGCATTTTCCTCATGTATTCATTCAGTCGTTGGTTTTTCTTTGTATATGAGCATACTTTTCAGTCTCGTTATTTAAATGGATGGACAAAAAATTTATATTCTAAAAATTAATCAACCACACCAGTCTCTGGATAGAACAGTGTTTCTTAATAGGTTTCTTATAAGGCTTCTTGTTAACTTAGGTTTATATTGGACTAGTTGCTACATTTCACACTTTTTTATCTATTTATTCAATTCAAATCATGTTTATTTCTATAGCGTGTTTAATCTACGCTTTTACAATGTAGATTGTGTCAAAGCAGCTTAACAAAAGTTCTAGTAAATTGAAACTGTGTCAGCCCAGTTTTCAGTGTTTAAGTTCAGTTTAGTTCAGTTGAGGGTGGTTTAAATTTCACTGAGTCCAAACACTGAAGAGCAAATCCATTGATGTGCAGCTCCACGAGTCCCAAACCAAGCAAGCCTGTGGTGATGGTGAAAAGGAACAAACTTCACCAATTGATCTATCTATCTATCTATCTATCTATCTATCTATCTATCTATCTATCTATCTATCTATCTATCTATCTATCTATCTATCTATCTATCTATCTATCTATCTATCTATCTATCTATCATGTTTCCAAAGTTATGAATTGTATTGTTTTCAACTTTTTCCTTTTTATACATATTTATTTCTTTGTAAAATATTATTCAACGTAAAAAAAAAAACAACAACTCTATCCGTAGTTTTAGAGTAGTGATACATTAAACATGTTTAATTTATACAATGAAAAAAATATACAGATAATATAATTATTGTACACTCTCAGAAATAAAGGTACGCGAGTTGTCACATTTGTTCCTGAAGAAGCCATATTAGTACCTCAAAAGTATATATTAGTACCTAAAAATTTTAAGAGGAACACTTTTGTACTTTTTAGGTACTAATATGTACCTTTGAGGTATTAATATGGACCTTTTAGGTACAAATTTGTACTCTTCGAAAACTATTTCTGAGAGTGTATGTTTAAGCCATAACATAAACCAAGTTCTGCCTGTTTCACGGCTCAGTCCCCATACTGTCAGTTGTCTTGGACACAAATTAAACACAAATGAGCAAATCCCATACTAATCACGTATAGACGAAAGTGAAAGCGAGTTGTCCTCCAATTTACTTAACAATTGATTTTTCCAAGTTAATGTTTTTTTTTTTTTTTTTTTTTTTTTTAAAGACCATATAGTAAATACGAGGGAAGTAAGCATCTCCAATGCTGGAGGAGGAGAAAAAAAATCCCAACAAGAGAGCCAACAAGTCATCTTTGTGTATCACAAGGTCGTCTCAGACATGACTGTGTTGTTGTACGTCGATGCCCTTGTGCGCTCAGCCAGTGCGCAGCGGTCAGATTCATGCGGTGATATGTTTTCATTGCGTCCGCTCTGACGTGAAGAGCGACAAAGCCCCGAGGGTCGGACATGTAACTTCAGTTTCGTGGGAGAAAGCATTTCTCTGCGCCACAGAAAACAGACGATAAGTGGAACTGGAAGTGCCCTTTTCCTGTTTGTGTTCTTCACTATCATCGACTCGGAAAAACTACGGCAGTTCTGAAGCCACAGGCACGCTGGTGGACACATAAGGATTTTCTGATGAAAGTCAAGGTTGTCCGGCTTAAAGTCGAGGTTATCCAGCGAGGAAGATTTATTGCTTCTCACAGGAGTGCGGAGAGATTTTCTTAGTTCACGTAAACAAGCAACTTATGTTTGAACGATGGTAAATTATGCGTTTGTACGATGAAGGAATAACCGGTGATGATTTGCACGACAAAACCGACTTTTTTGGCGTTCGAAGTTTAGTCGTTTGTAACATAACACCTCTGAAATAAAAGTTTGAAAAGATAATCTGACGTCTGTAAATTCAAATCATATCCACATTTAGACAACGCTGACTTAAACGCGCGCTATATTTTCGTCCCAAATTGGAGGAATGCTTCGACGCTCTTGTGGGAAGGATATGTTCAGTTTCATCAAATAAACGCCAGTTACTGTTTATTTACTAACTTACTCGTCGAAAGTCCCAAAAGGAGATAACCAAGTTCTGGAATTGTAAGGTTTGAAGTGATTCTGACGTTTTCTTCAACCCGCAGCTGACTGTTGGAAATGAACCTGAGGTGCGAAAAGGACGTTCGTTAAATAACCGTTGGATTTGTCCGCGAACATTGACGGAATCCTGGATACCTCAACGGGCATTCGAATGGGATCTATCATGATTTTACTGAATATTCTGAGCGTCCTGTTTTTATCTGGTAAGTAATACAACTATAACACACGAGAGGCAAAAGTACTAAACCGAGAGGGCGAAAGAATGATGAAATCCCACGCAGAAAATCATGTATCAAATTGAAATATTGAATGATAGGGTTTAACTGCGTAAAGTGGACATCTGACGGTCAAAGGAACGGTTTACAGAATGAACTCATTCTCCTTTCATACTGGCTGTCTTCCATTTGATTGTCTCTTATATACAGCATCACTCAATCAGAGATTAAACGAACTGTGTAATACTAGAGAGACTGTTTCTCGTTCCAGATGAAGTTACAGTTCAATGCTTGTTATTTTACGATGCAATAACGCCTGTTTCCCAAAAAGCAGAAGATTGCTGGATATTTAGCAGAACTTCAGGGCATTAGTATGTGAACTGTCAGGTCCAAAGGTGCTAAACTAAGGACACAGTGAAAAGTCATTCTCATGAACTTAAAAATAAAATGAAAAAAGCCAACACAGTGTTTAGAAATAGTTTACAGAGGTAAACATAACACTATATATATATATATATATATATATATATATATATATATATATATATATATATATATATATATATAAATATATATATTATTTTTTTTATTTTATTTTTATTTTATTTATTTTTTTTTTTGAATGAGAAAACTGTATTTATTTTACATTTATGTTTAAAGATGTGAACGTGAATGCAAAATAAATGTTGGCATGCTCATTCATTCATTCATTCAAAAAAGTATATTTTTTTGTACACCTTAAGCCAGGGTTCATCGCATTTTTTTAAGATGCCGTCAAATTAACCAGTGGAATCACGGACGTATGAGGTAACTATAGCAACAATACGATGTTCCAGCACTTTCAGTTTGAATAGATGTACTGTCACTACACCGGCGAAATATACAATATTTAACCCCTCACAAGTACAACGTCAATTTAATAACTTAATGACTATATCTCCACAACACACTGTTTTACGCTGAACGAACTCAATTTTCGCCTCGTTCAGAATTAAGTAGAAATTAATTACACAAAATAGTTCTCTATAAACTTGTGCCTTGTTGGCCATGTGGCAAAATTCAGGCCTAGCACGTGGGTGCGCACAGAACGCTGTAAAATGTGAAGATGTGGTATAATTTATTACGTTCATTTTAAATATCCTGTGAAATTTTAAGGCAAACAATGTTTTACGTCCTAAGGTTAATTATGCTTTTGTGAAAAATGTTGCATGAAGTACTACTAACGTCTACTACGTTACAATTTTTAATAGTTTCAAAACATTTTCGATAGTATCTGTTTTTATACTTGTTTCTTTTATTTTTGTTTATCTATAGCACTTTGTATTACCATTGCTGATGAAATGTGCTATACAGCCTAAATAAACCTGCATTGCCAAACGGAGGAACTGTCCATGGTGCTGAAACACCAGAGAACCGTAAAGAAATAAAGCAACCATTAGAGCACTCGTATCAGTTCATACAGCTATCACTTATTACTTTACTTTTTAACTAGTTATGTTGCTATTGTGTTTGACATTTCCTCAAACATAACTTAAAGCTCTCATATTCAGTAATGTTGAATAATTCAATGAAGTGCCAACCAAAGTAGTTTCTGAATTCGTCGACAGGAGTCGCTCTACTCAGACTTAAAGGGATAGTTCACCCAGAATTGAAAATTTTCAGTTAATTTACTCAATTAACTCAGGCCATCAAGACTTTTTTTTTCCTTAAGCAACATCTTTAAAATATTTTTAATTGAAATAGTAATCATTGATGATTCATAAAATGCAAATCAGCCAACACTTAACACATAAAAACATAAACAAAACAATATTATAACCTATGGCTCCAGCCGATACATACACAAGTCTTTTGAAGTGAAAGCATTACTTTCTGATGCATAACAATGTCTACCAAACATTGTAAATCTGTGAAGTAAAATGTCCAGATTGAGACCTGCACTTGAACATATACAAATGTTGCACCATTTCAATAAACAAATGCGCCCTTCTCTGTAAGAGGCAAACAACATTAGTCCATGTGTCAGTTTGTGTCTGCACATACTTCAATATAAGGACGGATGTGCTCCAGACTGTCAAAAACATATTTAGCACTGTTTGCTGAGGCTGTGGATTAAAGGAAATAATGCTGCACATAATGTTTGTTGCACAGACCAATTGTTTCACTTCATAAGAGCTCAGTGTATCGCCAGGAGCCAAGGGAATTAGTTTTGTTTATCTGCCTATGTTTTTGACTCTCAAACTTCTGAATATTTTACTACAGAAGAAAAGTCACTTAAGGCCCTTTAGCACTAAGCACAATTAAACTGTGGGAATGTATGATTTAATGACACTCAACAGTGTGAAAACAACAGATCCCTTTGGAGCTATTCATAGTAAGCGCAATCAATCGTAACAAAGGTTTCAACCTGGTTACAATAAATAAAAATAAAAAACATCCTGAGTTAAGAAATTGCAGAGTGGGATTTGATGGTAGGTTTAATGCTTTAATTAAAATAGTAAGCATGATAGATAGTTTGGCACAAACCTTCATTTATCTTAATTTATTGTGGTATTGTAACTTATGTTTAAGTGTGAGAATGTCCTAATGGGCAGGTTGTCAAAAATGCATTGTCAGTCAGTGCCAACTATCATGCAGGCATAAATTTACTATAGGCAATCAACCATTCTCTTATTCTAATAATAAATAATCAAAAATACTGTATAATTTGATTCACTTTCCTTTACCAAATCAATCTCAATGTGAAAAAGCTTTAAATATTATAAAAATATTATATTAAAAATATCGTCTGAATGGATGGTTGAACTACGTCTTTTCATTGGTCCACCTGTCTCATTGTGAAAATATTGGTGAATGAAGTCTAGAGTTATTTCATAACAACTTAATGGGGCAACCATGGCCTAATGGTTAGAGAGTTGCACTTGGGATCCAAAGGTTCAAGTTCTGGCACCAGCAGGGGTTGTTGGTTGGGAGAGTGAATAAATGTCTACCTCAATACCACAGCTGAGGTGATTTTCTTGAGCTAGACACTGAAACCCCCACTGTTCATGGGTGTATGTCGCTTTGGATGTCAGCTAAATGCATAAATGTAACTAAATATATTTGAACATTCTTTTTCAAATTATATAAAATAAAATAATAAAAAAAAAAAATCTCTAATCTAATCTGAAAATTCCAATGCCCTTTCTGCAGATGAGGTGGCGCTTTCCATGGCCAGCCATTCAACCTTGTCAGGGCTGGGAACTCACGGATGGAGGGCTCCCATGGACTGCCTGAGGGCCAGTGAGGTGTGCAACCAAAACTCACAGTGCAGCTCACGTTTTCGCATCATGCGCCAGTGCCTGGTAGGTCGTGACAGGACTACCATGCTGGCCAACAGGGAGTGTCAGGCTGCCCTCGAGGTTCTGCAGGACAGTCCACTGTATGACTGCCGGTGCAAGAGGGGCATGAAGAGGGAGCTTCAGTGTCTGCAGAGCTACTGGAGTATTCATATGGGTCTCAATGAAGGTAAGGCTGAGTTTCTTTTCTGGTCTATTCCATTTAGAGACAGTTATGCATTTGGATCTTGTGGAAATGTTCAATATTGGAGGTGTTTGTTTAAGAATCACAATTTGCCCAAGACAATGGCTCATCCAACAGTGATTACCAAACGAATATTCACTGGCCCAAATTTCACCCCAAATTTTGGGCCAGGGAATATCCGTTTGGCAATCACCCCGAATTTTGGGCCGGTTAATATTCGCTTGGCAATCAATGTGACACTACACTCTTAAAGGGCCAATATAGCCATTAAGATTAAGATTTGGTGATAATTTACAGCATTGATCTAAACTCATTATATAAATAAAGCTATTAATATATATATATATATATATATATATATATATATATATATATATAAACTATACTAAAACCAAACTAAGTATATTAGATCCATTTTTACCTTGAAATGATAAATAATAAGGTTCCACTTTATATTAAGTAGCCTTAACTACAATGTACGTCCATAAAAATATAAATAAAATGCATTTAATGTGTTGATAACATATTGCAAAACAGTTTGGGTGCTCTTGAGGTGGGATATGGGTAAGGTCAGGGAAAGGTTTGGTGGTAAGGTTAGGTTTAAGGTGTAAGGCATGGTCAACAGTGTAATAATAAAAATAATAGCAAGCAGGTATTTAATAAAGCATAAGTACAATGTAAAAACCTGTTTTAACACAATAAGTACATTGTTATGACTTATTAAAGTACATTAGTTAAGGCAGCTCAATATATAGTGGGACCAAGAATTGTCTATTGTGCGCGTGTAGTTGAGTGCTCAGGAACATCAGAGTTAGTAAATAAGACCAAATTTTCATTTTGACAGACTGTCTCTTTAAGTGATATTTGATTGTTGAAATATTGTCCATCAAAGAGCTCTTGGTGGAATCTTGTAAACAAATGAGTGGTTATTGCTCCTCTAAGTGCTGCATAATAGATGATTTGTTGTTTTTTATGCGGCACAAGGGAGAACTGTAGTGTAGATTTAGGGTGCTGTCGATGAGCATGGCGGACAATTAGCCAGATTGCACAGAAAGTCAACGCATACCTGCTCTCTTTACAGTCAGTCCATCATTGAAGCGTTCCGACTTCTGAGATGGCAGTTAGCATTTGCCTTTGGGAGTGTTAGGGAATCATTATAGGATTTAAGGAGTGCAAATCGGCCTGAATTATAACCCATCTGCTTTGGCAGTTGCTGCGGGAGCCACAACAAATAGGGTCCTATTGATGCGAGTAATCAGAGAGCCTTTTAAAGCAACTGCCCCTCTCAAGTCTGGCATTTCAATGAGGCATTGTGGACTGCTGGGCCTGCTTACTGCCTGCTGAGGTAAGGGGAAAAATAAAAATCACACAGCTTCCTTTCATCAGAAGCTGTGTACAAACAGATTAGGAACTGCAGAAAGTTAATACCATGCAAATGTGCCACATTCCAGCCATTGCATTGGAGGACACAGAGAAGAAGAAATGATGCAATACACGTTAGCACAGATTAAGATGTTTGTAGAAGGAATCAGCAATTAGCAGAAAGTCATTGTAGAAGTTTACTTCTATACTGCCTCGGTTCTCAAACAAACAATTAGTTCTTTGAGCATTTTTCTATTGATGTGGCTCCAACACTGGAAAATGGTTGGACCCAGTTTTGTGTCCTACTTTGGACAGCACCAGTCCTCATTATGATGCTTTTTTTCTTGCGACTTCTTCAATCCACTACAGCCATTTCACTGAGCTTCAGAAAAATACAGGTTGCTCTCAAATGATGGTGAGGGACCATGTGGCAATGATTGCACCTTGACGAAACTCTATCAAATCCACAGACGCTGCACAATTGGCCCAACGAGCGCCCTCAATAATCACACAAACTAAGAGTGGACCCATCAAATGTTCATTTTTTTGGCCATTCCGTTTGAATGAAGTGGATTTTCTATTTCTAAAGAATTGTGTCTCCATAAAACCAAACAAAACAGGTTAAAACTTGCACACACTAGGCTAGAACGTAGAACCGAATAGTACAAAACAAAAAATAGAAAGCATGGGTTTAATTTATTAAATTACTTTAATATGAAGGTTCAGAAATGGCACATTTCAACAACAATGGCATGTCATCTTTTTTCTTAGGTTATACTTTTTTGTTTTGTTTTTTGTGAGGTTGTGATAGGAATGTTTGAATCATTGGTTTATGACCTGTGCTGTGTATTTTACCTAAAACTGTAGTCTGTAATTGATTACAAATCACATGATTAATTCTTTAAATACTTTGACATGGGTTTAAAACACATTATTTGCAGAGGTTTCAGTCATTTGATTTCAGTAGACAATGCTTTGTAAAAACATAACTGTTTCAAAAACATAAATAAAAATCAATGGTTTGTCACTAGGTTGCAATCAGTGTGAAATCAGTGAAATTAAGCAATTTAGTGACTCTCACTTGCTTGTCACAGACTGTGGAATGCCATACTTCAGGTGATGCGTGTTTGGATGAGAAATGAGCAACTTCATGGAATGGACTGAAAATATATTTTTAGCAATGAACAATTGATCTTCTATATCTCTGTACTCTGTGTAGGGAGGATTGCAAAAAATCATCATTTAGATTATGTTTGGTACAGATTTCGACATATTTGCAATAAATGATTATGTTTCTGTTTATATTTTGCATATTTTTTAGAAATGTTTATAGTTAAGTAGAAGTAGGAATGGGATTATTGATTATGGAATTATTATTGCAAATCAATCGTACTGCTCTGTTGCTATAAAAATCTATTTTGTCCATTTGGTCTATTAAGTTGTCACTTAAAATGAAATGAAATGCATTAAGGGATCTATAAACTTTAATATTTTATTAATAAAATGAAAAATGCACATATATGTTCACGACATATAAAAAAATTAAGTGTTTAAAAAACAAATTGTTGTAAACATGTAATAACATAAGTTTAACTTTGAAATGTTTCAATATGTCAAAACAGTATGTTTTAGCATCAATCAAAATGATCAAAAAAACCTGCTGTAAATGCTAAATACAAATACCTACCTAAGCGATGAGGTCAGGGTGATGTGCAAAGAGTCAGAGAGCAGAAGAAAGTGTGTGCTTCCCATAGATAACAGGTAATTCAGTGGTGAAAACAAAGATTGTCTGCCACTTCTATCTTATTATGTCATATTTGTCTTTGTGGGTTATGGTTCATTTGCTGTTGTAGACTGTAAAGCAGTAACTGATATAGTTTGCTGAAAGTGATGTGAAATTGTAATGGGGTCATAACCCTTTTAGA
Organism: Danio aesculapii; assembly: GCF_903798145.1. Taxonomy (NCBI): domain Eukaryota; kingdom Metazoa; phylum Chordata; class Actinopteri; order Cypriniformes; family Danionidae; genus Danio; species Danio aesculapii. Next base: position 17,491,726 of record NC_079444.1, read on the forward strand.
ACTATTTTTGCTGTCATAAATTGAGAACAATAGGTTTATTTTCTCTATAGAAAATTTCACAAAATTTCTTAAAAAAAAAACAAACATGTTCTTGGATAGAAAACACACACTCACCTGCCACTTTATTAGGTACACCTTACTAGTACCGGGTTGGATCCCCTTTTGCTTTCAGAACTGCCTTAATCCTTTGTGGCTTAGATTCAACAAGGTACTGGAAATATTCCCCAAACATTTTGGTCCATATTGACATGATAGCATCATGCAGTTGCTGCAGATTTGTCAGCTGCACATCCATGATGCGAATCTCCCATTCCACCATATCCCAGAGGTGCTCTATTGGATTGAGAACTGGTGACTGTGGAGGACATATGAGTTCATTGTCATGTTCAAGATACCAGCCTGAGATGATTTGCGCATTATGACATGGTGCATTATCCTGCTGGAAGTAGACATAAGAAGATGGGCACACTATGGTCTTAAAGGGATAGACATGATCAGCAACAATACTCAGGTAGGCTGTGGCAAAATCGAGACTCAACAGACCAGGCAATGTTTTTCCAATCTTTTATTGTCCAATTTTGGTGAGCCTGTAGCCTCAGTTCCCGCTTCTTAGCTGACAGTAGTGGCACCCGGTGTGGTCTTCTGCTATTCTCCTCTGGCATCAACAAGGCATTTGCGCCCACAGAACTGCCGTTCACTGGTTAATTTCTCTTTTTCAAACCATTCTCTGTAAACCCAAGAGATGGTTGAACGTGAAAATCCCAGCAGATCAGCAATTTCTGAAATACTCAGATCAGCCCGTCTGGCACCAACAACCATGCCACGTTCAAAGTCACTTAAATCATCTTTCTTCCCCATTCTGATGCTCTGTTTGCACTGCAGCAGATCGTCTTGACCATGTCTACATGCCTAAATGCACCAAGTTGCTGCCATGTGATTGGCTGGTTAGAAATTGCATTAACGAGCAGTTGGGCAGGTGGACCTAATAAAGTGGCCGGCGAGTGTACATTACCCATAATTCTGCACAGGAAATTCCACCAATCAAAGAGCTGCAGCAAGCTCAAATAGCTATAAAATGAGCTAAAATAAATTTTTAGCTCGACTAGTACTAAAATATGTGTATATAAGCGTATTTTGCTATAAATCTGAAATATCGTTTCCATAGATTAACAATCTTAAAAAGTGAACTTGTCTTTGCACACAATTTACATGTTGTAATTTAATATATATATATATATATATATATATATATATATATATATATATATATATATATATATATATATATATATCAATTCTGTGCAAATGTCAACCTTGCCAAGTTTTCACCAAAATACGGAAACTCCTTCTGGTTTTTTGCATAAGCAAGTATTTTACAGTACTTTAGAAATACTCAAAAATGCATCTATTTGTGTTTTCAAACTATTATGTTTGATTTACCAGTCACACAAGTGGCAATTTCACATCTGTCACATCCATAACGGAGAGATGTCACATCCATAATGACACTTTTTCCTCATAAATGCGAAAATATAAAATAAAATAAAATCAGTCATTTTTGTTTTATAGTGAGCCAACTCTTCTCCTTTTGATTATCATTGTTTCTTTTGGGTTGTGCAGTTTAATTCAAAGAATTTCTACAAAGTATGTTGTATACTGTAAACCTGCAGACTTTTTTGTCACATCCATAACGCATGTTTATTTTCCTCATTTAAAGTACAAAACATGTTTACAGATTGATAAGATTTTACTGCAAATGTCACATCCATACCGCTGGAATTGCTATATATATATATATATATATATATATATATATATATATATATATATATATATATATATATATATATATATATATATATTCAAAACCACCTTCAAGCAGTTGAATACACTGTCTTGTACCTTTACACTTTTGTTTGATTTTATATACTTCAAATAAAAGTTTGCAGTGTTTCGATTCACCTTCCAAGTGTGCTAACCTTGCTAGCTTAAAATCCCTATGAAAAGATTCATGGGAAGTGGACGGACACTAATACACTCTTTTGCTCACCGTAAAACATTCACTGGGCAATCCAAATCAAGCACTCAACACCCACTTAGCGTAAATACATAAAGAGCCTTTATTTTCTAGAGTCCATAAGAAGATAGAGTCACATCAAGCCCAAAGAGCGTGAGAGGTTTGAGGGTTTGCCAAAGCAAGCGGAAGCTGAAGTTCTCCCTCATCGCAGTGCTAAAACGACTCAGCGCTCTGTTGAAGCATAACCCCTTCGCCTCTATCGCTCCCTCATGCCGAGTCAAAGCCCGGTATTCAGTCTGATCCATAGCACAGACAGGCATGTTGTGGCATTCAGAAAATCATCTGCCAACTAGGATGCCTGGGACGTCTGCTCCAGATTTAGAAACACAGATCTAGTTGTGCTTTGCAATTCATATGAAGCTCTTCGACAAATCTCCCGTTGACTGTGATTTACGAAGCCTACAGGATCGGTGAGGTGGAAAGAGTATGCAAGGACACTCAAAACATCTTATTCTGTCATTGTGAAGCAATATGTTTTGATTTGTTATTGAAGGTGCAGAGTAAATATTTGGGTTTGAGATTATACATTTTTATAGCTGAAAAGCTTGTTTGTACTGCCAATAGAGGAACATGAACAAATGCATTAATTAGAAACATTTAGCTGATTATTGTAAAGCGTAATGATTGGGTTGTGCTAATGGAATGATAATGGCTGTTATAATTATTTCAAATTATTTGATAATTAGGCATATTTACTCTTTACGGGGAAAGCACTGCACTTTCTGTACTGTGCTTTTTACATGAAGTGACAAAAAATTAACATGGAGTTTGTTACAAAAAACATTACTTTTGTTGGTTTAAACTATAATGTTGATTTTACAAAATGAAAAATGTTAGAATAGTAAATATTAGGGCTGCACAATAGATTGTTTCAGCATCAATATCGCAATGTGATCATGCACAACAGTCACATCGCAGGATATGCAGTGTTGAGTTTGTATTAAAATGTATAATTTGCATGTGTTTTTGATGACTGTGATTGTATAATGATTCTAAAAGCATTCAGGTATCCGAAATCGTACCATTTGTGACCTTAAATGATTAATTTTATTGAATTATTTTTATTTTTATCATTCAGTTACTGTACTTGATTACTGTTAGCCTCATGATAAATGATACAACACTTCATTTCAGTGTGATCTTTTTCTTGATTGTAATTACAGATTTTTATGCATTAAAATACTCACAACACATCCAAGTGAAATTTCTGCCATGAAACTATGCGTGTGCAGGCTGATAGGTCACTTAATCTGCTCCTGCATCATTAACTACAAGGCGCAGGAGATTGGGTGCTGCCACCTTGGCAGCAAATGAGCTCCTCATCAATTTAAATGCTCCACGTTGTTTTACGCTGTTAGGCTGCGGCACGTTTTCGGAAACCCTCCTCCACCCCAGCTCCACCTGTGTTATATCTGCTACGAGGGTTACATATATTATGTTTGCAGCAGCAGCATGTTATATTCTCAGATGGCATGTCTGTGTGTATAGTGGAAGTAGCAGGCCTCGATACTTGCTCTGCCATAATAATCAAAGCAGCAGCAGCATTGTAGCAGATATGTACCAAATACATCAATACACCAAACACTGTACATCAACATTGCCATATAAATATTCATTACCATACTAAATCCCGAGAGTATTCATGACAGAAATACAGAAATGCACTGCAAATAGCACAAACCACAAGGAAAATGTGTCGGGGGACCCCAAAAAGCTTTTTTTATTCGATTTTATGGAGATGCAAATAGTAAATTCATCAAACTCTGACTAAATATGTGATTAAAAATACTCATAACACATGCATATAAAGAAACACACTGCAAATAGCACAGACCACAACAAATGTGTCAGGGGACCCCAAAGGTTTTATAAATTGTTTATTAGATTTTATGGAGATGCACTCCCATTGCAGAATCTTCCCCGTTTATTTAACATTAAAAATGATTTCCAAATAGAGATATTAAGTCATCTGGTGAAATTGTATTCATATCGCAATATATATCGTAAAATAAAATAAAAAATATTGCAATGTTCGAATTTTCCAATGTCTTGCAGCCCTAGTAAATATACATACCACACTGATAAAAAAATGAACAGTACAAAAATATGCAACATACTATGTCAAAATATTATGTTTCTGTATTACGTTTCTGTATTAAAAACTAACAATACTAATGTATTATTTATTATTAATATTATTATTATCATTATATGTTTCTTTAGAATCAAATAATCATAATACAAAGCTTTCTGAAAGATCACATTGCACTAAGGAGATACATATAGGTATATAAAAAAAGTGTTTCTTTTTTAGACTATTTTAGCAGCACATTTTTGGCTGCATGTGCTTTGCTTGTATCTCTGTCATTGAGCACTGAGGGCAATTATGTAATTACAGTCAAATCTGCGGCCTATGACCTTAGCCTGAGCCTATGCTAATTTTTATTATAGCTGTCCATGTTAATTAGGAGATTATACTAGAGTTTCAAAAAAAAAAAAAAAAAAAAAGAGACTTTAAGTAAAGCAACACAGAATGTCCCCTGGCATAACCAAGCCTGCAACCACTTATGTTATACAAGACTGTAGATTAATACAAGCCAATGAGAAGGCATAACTAGACTGCTGTGTTTAACATGTGTACATTGAGTTTATTTAGAAAGGAAATTAAATCAATCAACTTTTCTTTTTCTTTTTTTTAATTGCGGAAGACTCATTTATTGCATTTTTGCTTCACTCACTCGCATGTAAAGATAATGTTCAAATGATTTATTGCAACATACACTGTAAAAAAAATGCATGATTCCACACAATTAATTTATGCTGTCTTAACACATCGATTAAGTTAACTTAACACTTTTAACAAATTGATGTGGATTGAACATAAAAAATTAAGTTGTCCCAATGACATCTCAAGAATTATGTTGTTTCAGCTCATTTATACAGTTGAAGTCGGAATTATGGGCGATGCAGTGGCGCAGTAGTGCTGAGTGTTGTCGCCTCACAGCTAGAAGGTTGCTAGTTTGAGCCTTGGATGGGTCAGTTGGCGTTTCTGTGTGGAGTTTGCATGTTCTCCCCGCGTTCGTGTGGGTTTCCTCCGGGTGCTCCGGTTTCCCCTACAGTCCAAAGACATGCGGTACAGGTGAATTGGGTAGGCTAAATTGTCCGTAGTGTATGTGTGTGAATGCACGAGTGTATGGATGTTTCCCAGAGATGGGTTGCAGCTGGAAGGGCATCCGCTGCATAGAACATGTGCTGGATAAGTTGGTGGCTCATTCCACTGTGGCGACCCGGATTAATAAAGGGACTAAGCCGAAAATAAAATGAATGAATGAATGAATGAATGAAGTGGTAACACTTTACAATAAGGTTCATTAGTTAATGCATTTACTAACATGATCTAATCATGAACAACACTTGTACAGCATTTATTAATCATAATTGAACATTTAATAATGCATTATTAACATCCAAGTCCATACTTGTTAACATTTGTTAATGCACCGTGAGTTAACATGAACTAACAATGAACAACTGTATTTTCATTAATTAACGTTAACTAACATGAACAAATACTGTAGTAAATGTATTGTTCATTGTTTGTTCATGTTAGTAAATGCATTAATAAACATTAACTAATGAACCTTATTGTAAAGTGTGACCAATGAAGTCAGAATTATTAGCCCCCCTTTAAATTTATTTTTTAAATATTTCCCAAATGATGTTTAACAAAGCAAGGACATTTTCACAGTATGTCTTATAATATTTTTTCTTCTGGAGAAAGTCTTATTTGTTTTATTTCAGCTAGAATAAAAGCAGTTTTTTAATTTTTTAAAACCATTTTAAGGTCAAAATTATTAGCACCTTTAAGCTATAAATATTTTTTTGATCGTCTACAGAACAAACCATCAATATACAATAACTTGCCTAATTACCCTAACCTGCATAATTAACCTAATTAACCTTTAAATGCTAGTTTAAGCTGTAAAGAAGTGTTTTGTAAAATATTATTTTCTGTCATCATGGCAGAGATAAAAGAAATCAGTTATTAGAGCAGAGTTATTAAAACTATTATGTTTAGAAATGTGTTGAAAAAAAATCTTCTTTCCGTTAAACAGAAATTGGGGGAAAATTTTTAAATTATTATTATTTTTTTTTTTGAGTGCATGTGTCAGGTAGTTGTTGGTAAAATGACTTTAGATTTGGTAAAATATGTAAATGTATGGTAAAATATTTTTATTTGGTTATATTTACCTTGCATATATAAATATATAATAAAATAATAAATTATTGTATTGTACATTTTTATTGCAATATAATTTATATTGTTGGTATACGTAATAACAATCTACACAACGAGATCCACTGTCTGTGGATTTACGTTCTCTTGGCATTGCATTGTTTTTTTTTATGATCTGGCAAAGTTATATAGAATTGAAATATCAAATGAAATGAAAAGAAAAGTGCCCTGTAGTAAAACTAATAATAGTCAGAGGCTAGAAAGTATATATCTATTTCTATCTTTAGGTATTTGCATATTTATTAATAGAGAAAGTGAACTGCTGTTACTTAGCTGCAATTATGAAGACATCCTTAGACATTTATACTGTCATCACCTTTAAAACTCCGAAACACGGGTGTTAATGTGCTAAGGATTACATACGTACTACTGCACTGACTAAATAAAATACTTTTCCATATGGTTATGTACCTTCCACTGTTCATAATCCAATTAAGATCATATTTGTTCACATTACAGAGGTAAATGGGATCATGTGAATAACTATGAAAGCCACTAGACTGTCTCCATTATCGAGTACTTCATTTCATGATGATATCAGTAATCAAAATATTGACATTGAGTCATAATGTCCTACTAAAGCAGTTATTTTATCAACATTCTCAGTGAACGATATAATGATACACAAACAGTCAATGAGTTTCAAATAATATATTAATAAGAGACCATCTACCAGCTTTACTTATGCTGATTCTGTACTAATTACATTCCTGCAGCTTATCAGAAGATTAGTATAAACCAAGCGACATTTTATGAGCTAAATTGATTGAAGATAATTAGCAAAGTACGGCAGATAGTCCGGGATTTCAGCGCAATGGAGGTGCAGGTTTTAAACAGCATGTTTAATCAAATATCAGTGTAGTCCAGCCTCTCTCAAAGCTTTAATTAAACAAGCATGCAGATATGAGGATGGGAAAAGGGCAGAATTCATTAGCTATTGTGTACCTGACAAATTGTGAAGCAAAACTGGGCCCTCCGCCGCCAAGTCATTTGGTATTTGTGGATTAATGAATCTGCTTAGACTCCACAACAGATTTACTTTGTTCCGTAGAGGCAATGTATCAGGCAATTGTTCTTTGTTTGCTAATTGCATCCTTTGATTCCCACCAGGCACAACATGGGGGGAACGTAAGCCCTACCTCCTCATGAAAATAAGATAATAACTGTCTCCAGACTCTTTGGAGATAATTTTATAATAAATCTTACCGTATCCGACCATTTCTCATCGAGCCAACCTCGAGCATCTGACTTCGCCTTGAATATTTAATTACCCGCCCTCCTGCTCAATTAAATTACTGAGGCATTTAGATCAACTGATGTGACCCTCATTAATTTACCAAAAATGTAAGACAAAATAACAAAATAATAAGACATTGTCAACCAATTGACATATACATTGTTTTGCATAAACATACTGTAATTTTATATAGTTATACTGTATATATATTTTCTACTATTTGATTAACCACTGATGACATTGATCCAAATTTAAAATGAAAACATTGTCATTTAGAACATTTTATAACATTAAAAGTTTAGATCATCCCAAAATGAAAATAATGTTATTAATTATGTTGTTCCAAACCCATGAGACCCTTCGTTCATTATATTTTAGGTGAAATCTGAGACATCCCTGATCCTCCACAGACAGCAAGGTTTCCTCAAAACATGCAACATGCCTTCAGTGGTTCAATCAGAATATTATCAAGCTATGAGAATACTTTTGTTCACTCACAAAACAAAAATAAGGATATTTAAAGGTGCTGCATGTGAGTTTTTGACTCTTCTAAAGCATAATAATACCACAATGTGTTTGCAGATATTTAAGAGACATGCTAAGTTCAATTCACCTTTATTTGTATAGCGCTTATACAATGTAGATTGTGTCAAAGCAGCTTCACATAAAAGGTCACAGTAAATAGGAACAGTGTAGTTAAGTTTGTAGTGTTTAAGTTCAGTTCAGTTTAGCTCAGTTCAGTGTGGTTTAATAATCACTACTGAGAGTCCAAATATTGAAGAGCAAATCCAACGATGCGCAGCTCTACAGATCCTGAACCATGCAAGCCAGTGGCGACAGCGGAGAGGGAAAAAAAAAACTTCACTAAAGGCGGAAGTGAAGAAAAAAAACCTTGAGAGAAACCAGGCTCAGTTGGGCACGACCATTTTAATTTCTCCGCTGGCCAAACGTCTTGTGCAGAGCTGCAGTCTCAGTGGCGGAGGCTGGAAGCTGGCCTCAGCGAAGACTCGTCTGTCTCTGGAGCGTCATAGGAAACAGTCTCATGTTCTCCACTCTTCCATGACCATCGCAGTAGTTGTTCAGGATTCGGCCAGGTCCAGGATATGGAAACCTTGGGATCATCTCGTCGTTGGTCTTGGATCGAATCAGTGACTCTGCATAGTCTGAGGGCCTCGGGAAGAGTATCCCCAGGTGGAAATGGAGAATAAAGAAAATAATTAGCGTAGCTGATGTTCACAGTGTATATCAGCAAGATGCATAACCTGTGTGGAAGCCCCCTAAGTGGTGCACTAAGTGTATGCTTTACTGAACAGATAGGTCTTTAATCTAGTTTTGAATTGGGAGAGTGTGTCTGAGCCTCGGACGTTATCAGGAAGGCTATTCCAGAGTTTAGGAGCTGTAAATGAGAAGGCTCGACCTCCTTTACTCGACTTTGCTATTCTAGGTACTACCAGAAGTCCTGAGTTTTGAGATCTTAAAGAGCGAGTTGGATTGTAGCGAGACAGAAGATTGGTTAGATAAGCAGGAGCTAGATTATTTAGAGCTTTATATGTAAGAAGCAATATTTTAAATTCAATACGAAACTTAACAGGCAGCCAGTGTAAGGAGGATAAAATTGGGGTGATGTGATCAAATTTTCTAGACCTGGTTAGAACTCTGGCAGCTGCATTTTGTACTAATTGAAGTTTGTTAATAGAGGATGCTGGGCAGCCAGCAAACAGAGCATTACAGTAGTCCAGCCTAGAAGTCATAAAAGCATGGACTAGCTTTTCTGCATCTGAGATGGATAGCATACTTCGTAACTTAGCTATATTTCTCAGATGAAAGAAAGCAGTTTTTGTGACATGGGAAATATGATTTTTAAAAGTTAAATTGCTGTCTAATATGACACCCAGATCTTTTATAGTAGAACTAACGCTAACTTTGTATCCCTCTAATTGTAGATCGAGTTGTGAGATCTGCTGTGTACAGGATTTAGGCCCAATAAGTAATAATTCTGTTTTGTCTGAGTTTAAGAGAAGATAATTGTTGGTCATCCAGTCTTTAACATCTTTAATACACTCAGTTAGCTTGGACAGTTAAGTGAACATTCTTGTAGCGTCCTGGTTTAAAGATAATTAAGTCTTTCACTGATGGGTCATGATTCATTTATTGGTCACATTCCATTGAACTATTACACATCATTGCATCTTGAATCACCTTAAGAACTAGAGAAAAAAATAAACAAAAAAACAAGCAAACACAAATGAATCCTGAAACTTAATAACTAAGCCAACATCAACAATCAAACATTAATCTTCAACAAATAAACCAAATTACCTTATTTTCCCTTAAACCAAGAGCTAAAACTCATGAACGGGGAATCCGTGAAGCAGCTGTATACCTGTGCCTTTTTTACCGTTTCACCTAGCGCTCCAAGCTTGGCGTGCTTTGCTTTACATGCCTTACTACACGCGTCATATAGCTGGTAGGCTCCATAATATCAATGTCTTAAATGAAGTCCCCAACAACTTAATTAATTTAACAAATCAAACCATATACAAAATACAACAAAATAACAACAACAAAAAAAAATCTAAATCATTATTTCAAGTTTTCTTACAATTCTTGTTTATCTGAAAAACAATGCAAAGATATTCTGCTTTGAAAATGTGCATCCAGTGCTAGAACGTCTGTCTTGTTTTGGTCGTTTAACCCAACCCAATGCCAGTTTAGACAATTTTGTTTCAGCATCTCACGAGAAAACGTCAGTATTTTACGTTTTGTCAGTTTAGTGGCTAATTCGTACGAATTTGTACGAGTTCAGTCGTACGAAATTGTACGATTTTTAAAAAAGAGGTGTGGCACCTAACCCCACCCCTAAACCCAACCGTCAATGGGGGATGAGCAAATCGTACTAAATTGTACGAATTAGATTGTACGAATTTGTACAAATTAGCCACTAAATCAAAAAGTTACGAATTGCCGTGAGATTGTGTTGACACCCCGGGTTGCCTTGGTGTGATTCATTCATGAAGGCTCCCAAAGCATGGGTCTGCGACCGAAATGCATCCTCTTGTGGACAGTAGCAGCATTCGAAGTGAGACACAGATTCAGAGTTCCACATAAGGTTATTAATTAGCAATTAACATAAACATTACAAACGTAAACATTAAGTGAGCAGGTTACATTGTAACAGCGTGTCCCAACAACACGCTATGTGATGAGATTTGCAGTGATATGCAATTTGGCTGTTTGCACCAGACCCAACTCGACAGAAATTAAATACAGCCTTCAAGAAGCACAGAATAGTGCACTTACTGGACTCCAATGAAGTGGTAAGGTTTGCAATCTAATTAATACATATTAAACCTCTTTAACATTATTAAACGTAGATGCTGAATCACTGATATGTGTTGGCTTACACTGAGTCTAAAGTTCAATTTCAAACTGTTTGTTTTATTTTCAAGATCTGAGGTAAACTATCTGCTGCTGCTTTCACACATTAATAGCATTTAACACTGAATAAAGCACATGAGTGGTACCTGAGGTGATCATTGTCAAAGTTTTCTGTTGTTCAGCTGCAGGGTATAGAAGCCGTTTCTAAAATATAAACTTCAGGTGTTGGTTAGAACAAAAACTACTTTTAATATGGAAAATATTCCTTCTTTCGCATGCCGTTGCTTTTATTTAGAACACGATTTAAATCAGCCTTTAGGCTCGATAGGCAGGCACACTCCTGTTGGTTGTCAATCTGGCAACCTGCGCTTGCATGTGTTTTGATCCCGGAATGCAATACCTAGTTCAACCACCGGATGTCAACATTAACATACAGCACCTTTAACAGTTTCCTCTCCTCAGTGTCAGTATATTGTGCTCATTCACTAGAACTGTACACTGATGTATGCCCCCAGATTAGACCTAAATATCTTAATGTGTAGTCTGAAGATGTGTCAGGGGAATCATGGAAAATTATTCAGGTGAGTAATTAATAACAATTTTGTGAAATAACCCTTTAAAAATTCCATGTTTCTACACATTTATCAATGTTTTAATTTCAGAAGAGTAAACAATGTTTTCATTTGTTATTCTGACTTATACCTTCAATCTCTGATGCATGCTAATGGAATACTGGAGTCAAGCTCCACTTATTAAACCTACTTCGGTGTTGCTTTAGGTCTTGGTTTATTTTTGATAAGTGTGCTAAGTGTACATTTCCTGGACGCCAGGAACATGTGAGTGCGTTAAAAGTGCATTACTGAGACAACCAGATGAAAGGCTCTCATTTCACACATTGGCAGTAAATAACTCTGAGTGTCTGAAGCTTTGAGTGATGGCTCGTCATCAGGATGTTAGTTTACTACTTCAACATGTCAAGCACATGCTCATATGAACAGTGCAGCTCTTCTGTGATAGACTATTGTGAAAATGTTTATTCTTGCTTTAAATATAGCATGCATGATTCGTAGTGCTCTTGTGAATGTACAGTACAGTATGTAGGAGAGTGATGTAGAATGACGAAACGGTTGAATAAAGTCTTGCATGTGTGTGTGCACAAAAAGCATTATGGTTGTTTAATGATTAAGGTTAAACCTCTAAAGTCGCATAAACGGGTGTAATGACTACTTTTCTGGGTCTTAAAAGTTGTAGACTTTCAATAGAGGTACAGAAATCTCTCATATTATATAGATATATACATATTAGCCCCCCTGTTTATTTTTTCCCCATTTTCTGTTTAACGGAGAGATTTTTTTAACACATTTCTAAACATAATAGTTTTAATAACTCATTTCTAATAACTGATTTATTTTATCTTTGCCATGATGACAGTAAATAAAACTTTGCTAGATATTTTTCAAGATACTTCTATACAACTTAAAGTAACCTTTAAAGGCTTAACTAGATTAATTAGGTTAACTAAGGAGGTTAGGGTAATTAGGCAAGTTATTGTATAATGATGTTTTGTTCTGTAGACTGTCAAAAAAATAGCTTAAAGGGGCTAAAAATTTTGACCTTAAAAAATTTAAAACTGCTTTTATTCTAGTCAAAATAAAACAAATAAGACTTTCTCCAGAAGAAAAAATATTATTAGACATACTGTGAAAGTTTCCTTGCTCTGTTAAACATAATTTGGGAAATATTTAAAAAAGAAAAAAAAAATTCAAAGGGGGGCTAATAATTCTGACTTCAACTGTATATGTATATATATATATATATATATATATATATATATATATATATATATATATATATATATATATATATATATATATATATATGTTTGTGTTTGTCCAGTTGTGTTCTAAAGATTAGATAAAATGGGTGATGAAACTCTCGACTAATTTTCCTGAGATTTCAACAGATTTGTGTGTGTTGAACGTCAATTAAGACTACTTTTGCATCTGTTAGCTTTAATTGTAGGGAACAGTTGGCTAACTTTGAGCTTTCCCACCTAATTTGATATTCCAGGTTTAAACTCTATATCAGGACGGCATCACTGGTGGTGGCGTATAGGACTGTGAGTACTTCAGTGACGCGTCAGTGTCTAATTATTATTCATTTTGTCATCCCATGAGAAGTCACTGCTTATGAATTATTCAGTCAAGCTGTGAGAGCGAGCAGTATTTACTGTAGCCATTCATGATGGGCAGCGGTGCAGATAGTGTTGTCAGAAGTACCAACTTCTACGAGTTTGTACTGAAATTTAACATGAGGTGATGATATTCTTTGCATTTTGAGCACTGAGTTCATGCTAAATATATGACTGTTGATTGACTTTAATGATCACCAGTTTACAAGAAGGCTTGCACAGGTGCTGGAGTGTCTGAAATCGATGTCTATCAGTCGTCTGTGGAATTTTCATGTTGGGCTGAACTATCCTTAGGATTTTTAGGCATTTGACCATTTAGGCATTTATTTTTATGATCTTAATACAGCTGTCCACATGCAAACATTTTATTGATTGATTTACTGCTTGATTGACACTTCAGAGCAGTCCAGAGATTTACACATGACTAGTTACAATGTTTGACTTGGATATTACAAATCTTTCATTGCTGTAGTGCCATCACCAGGCAGACTGGGATGAACTTTAGTGACATTTTACACAGGGTGGGTTTAGTCTGTGTAATCACTTTTGGGGCAGAATTGTGGCTTTTGAGAATCCTATCATGTACAACAGCAATTTTGTCTTTAAAATAGTACATCTGGGACAAAATGTCTTCTCTTTTGCTGATGAATAAGCTGATCAAATGTTATTCAGTCCCTTTCTGTAAGTCTAAAATATATACAGTAAAATGAAAAAGGTCAAACTGTAATGTGGGACATTTTAGACATCCAAACATTCTAGAATGCATGTAAACACTTTACACACAAGAGCAAGATCACTTTGACGTTACAACTTGTCCAAGCAGGGAATTTGTGTGATATAACTGATTTTAAAAGAAAGCAATTTCGGAAGCGTCCCCCAAAGTCCCCGTTTTGTGCAGCGCTGTTGTTGTTCTGATTACTGCTGACTGGTTCGGTTCATATCTGGGGGTGGCAAGAGAAAAGAAATGCAGTGACAGAGCCGTGCTCAGCTAGACTGAACCAGTTCTCATAGGCGATAATAATAGATCAGGCTCATATAAGCACAAACACGTACTCTCAACACTAAACAGATACTCTTCTTTTATTCTACACCCACTTGTTCATGTTAAATCTTTGCTTCTTTCAAAGTCCATAAACACAAGTCAGCCTGAATGCACCTTTTTTCTTTCTTTTTTGCATAAATTCTAACCAGAGTGTATGTACTGGCAGTAATTATTCATTGTAAGTTTTCAAAAGCTCTAAATGTTTTATTCAATCAGGTCTTAGTGCTTCTCAATAATGGATTTGACTAATGGATTCCATTTCTAAAAATCATAACAGGGAAAATTTTTGCTAATGACAGTTGGTTATTATATGGTTTCATGAATGTATATGTGAGTAAGTACAGTACATCATGAACTGCAGTTTATTCAAGAACAGAGCTCTTATTAGAATCAGATGAGTTGGTGGGAATTGACACACTGAATGTGCCAGAATAAAAATATGCAATCATTTTTTATAGCTTTGCATTTGAACTTAGATGTCACAAAATCTCAAGAGGTTTTAAAGCAGGGTTATGCATACATTCCTTTTCAGTTTTTCATTTAACCATCAATGTGTATTATGAGATTTATTTTTCTTCATCCATTTTAACTGAATAAAAAAAAAAAACATTGATAAGATTTCCAAGCTTCAGTTTGTTTTTTTAATGCTGTTTTCATACAAGTTTGCCGCATTTACACCTTCATTCAGACTGCTTTCTTTGGTATTGATGACCAACTAAAGACCAGAAGGATTTAGAAAACTATCAGTGACGCTATATTGAACTTTCAAATTGCTCTGATGAAACATCAAATTCAATAGTTAAAACATCTGTAGATATGCCAGCTCTGTCTATGTGTGGACCATAGGACTGGAACAGCCTTTTCGAGCACTGGTCATACATATTTTGTTGATACTGTTCTAATAAAACTGATAAAGCATATTTGGTGGCATATTGTTGCATTTTAAAAACTGGATGAATTGTTGAAATGGTGAATGTAAGGGTCCATCTATTGGCTCGTTTCCACTGAGTGGTACAGTACGGTACGGGTCACCTTTATCAGGCTTGCGTTTCCACTACCAAGGGTACCCTTTTGGTGGGCGTGGTGTACAACAGAGAGTTTCGATGTCATTCTCACTCAAATAATTGTCTACAGTAAAGCTGTACAGGTCGTTCACAAATCATATGAGAAGCACTTCTCACAAAACAGATGCTTTATACACATAAATACTTGTTTATAAATGTTTATTACTAACTTTTCTATGAACACGATTTGATTATAACTGCAGATCAACGATAGTGCGAAATAGCCCACTGTAACGTCTGCAATTATATTAAATACATATATAAATGCAACATATATGAACACATACAACCCCTTACAGTCTCCGATATATTACCAACTACAGATAAACTACATACAGCATACATAAAAGTCCTTATTTAGGTTCATAAACAACACGCAACATAGCCCAGAGTCAGTGTAAACCTCTCATCTGTGTCTGTAATCTTCACCAGCAAACTCTGTTAGAGAGTAATTCTGTCATTCCGAGTTCATAATAGCCCAAATGGCGATGATAAACATGGCAGTTTGATCGTGATTCAGGTTGCTGAAACAATTTGCTTCTGTGTGTTGTCGGTCTTCTCCTTTGTTCGCGCTTTACTCTTGCGTTTTTCCTTTTCTTTCTGAATAGATCAGATGACAGAGACACTTCAATAATCACGCACACGCTATTCTCATCAGCCCAAGAAGTTCGTTATATCAAATATAGACACATATTTGCTCCCGGAAGAAAGTGAAAGACTGCTCCTAAAAAAACAGGACATGGCAGATTTAGCTTCTCTTGGCTTTGTGTCTGTACATCAAGACAACGACAAGGTTTGTTTGAGCTTGGTTCAACTATGGCTCGTTATTATATTTTACCGTGTAATCTCTCGGCTGTGTATAAAAACATCATTCTGGCTAGCTCCACATGAGCTCGTGACGTATCTCTGTAACTAATCAGCGTTCAGCTGCACGTGTAGCTCCACTTTTTGGTACCCTTTCGAAAGGGTGCCAAAAAGTGGTACGGTACGGTTTGGTACAACTTTTGACAGTGGCAATGGCCATAACAGCGTACCAAACCGAACCGTAACGTACCACTCAGTGGAAACGGGGCATATTAGTCCTATAACAAAACTAACATCATGGGGGAAGTGTAAGCCCTCTCAGCACATGTGAAAAGAAATATTTTTGTTAGTTAAAATTTATTTTAATTCGTTTCCAACTCCGAATTTAATCTGACTACAATTTATAATTATTTAAATTTAGACTCATCTAATTCAAACAGATCACCTTATAGGTTGTGATTTGTTCTAATTTAGATTGATTAACCTAATAATTGCTTATTTTCAGTTGATGGTTCATCGTTTACCCAAAGTCGATTAGAGTCAGTATGCTGGCCGGTTACATCTGCTCACGGACACATCCTCGCCAGTTCTGGTTCTTAGATAGAGGATATATCTGTAAACTAATTTCCTTTAAGTAATATTAGGCCACCCAATGCTTGGTCATACATAAAGAAAGTTTGATTTAGCCACTAGATTAAATCATACTAAGCCAGTGATTGTCAGAAATCAACAGGTCTCTGTGCCTGTGCTCCATCCATTGAGTCTGAATGTATGAGCAATCCTGGTCGTAGGTCGATGGCTGCGGAAACATCATTCTAAACAATCTACTAGATTTAAATGATTTCAGGAGATATTGGAGTTAAACAAGAATTTTGCATTTATCAGGCAAAGACGTTCCATGCCAATTCACATAATTGCTAATTCAGAAACGTACAATATCAATTACCCAAAGATACATTTAAGAGTTAGAGATTAATACCTGACTGTGTAGAAGTTTGTTGCAGCATATAAGCCTTGATACGAAACTCAGAGACTCACACACTGTAACAGGGTATCCTGGCTACAGGATCCCACAGACACTTTTGCACCTTTACCTTAAATACTCCAATCACAACAAATGATTCAAATTCAAAACAGTAAAAGCTTCACAAAGAGCCTTGTCTGGTCTTGAGTTGAGGTGAAGACCATTTTCCCTGGAGTGGAGCATCTGGCAAAGATCTTATCAAAGCCGAAACCCGGATCAACACATACAAGTGAAATATTACAGTCAAATTGGAACCACTTTACCAATCACACAGAGACATTTAAAATAATACCAAACATGAATATAGAGCCACAAGATACACCATATTAAAAATGTGGACATTCTGTGTGGAGAAGGTAAAGTCTCTGATGGAGAGGGTAAAGTCGAGGGCACAGAGGAGGGCCCAGGATGCATGATCGAGACCGTTGAACAACTGGTTTCCTGATCTTCTTCTCAGATTAGAAAGTTTATTGTTTTAGTGCCTGACAATTCTTGTGGTCTCGCCTAGTGGAATTCCATAACGGTTCTCAGGGTTTGATATTATAGTGAGACTAGCCAGCCTTACATGAACGTTTATAAATAAAAAGTAGTTTTTTTGTAATTTACAGTCTTTTTTATCTTTACCATATTTACACTCAAGAGAGTTGAATAAAATAACAATGTATTGTAGTAAAAAAAATTACACTGAACACCAACAAAAATGTATTTTACACCGGGTGGTGTTAAATATAGTTACATTTTTAACTCAATTCAATTCAATTCAATTCACCTTTATTTGTATAGTGGTTTTACAATGTAGATTGTGCCAAAGCAGCTTCACATAAAAGGTCATAGTAAATTGGAACAGTTTAGTTCTGCCCAGAGTTTAAATGAACCCTATTGTAGGTGTCAATGTGCCAACACTTTTGATAGTGTTGATCTAACTCTGTTGGTAGTGGACCAAATGAGACACTTTGAAAGTGTTGAAAATAACTATCTTAGAGTTTTGGATCCCCATATTTTGCTGTGTATATTTGTATATATCTGTGACACTATTTCCCTCACCATATCATTAATGAATATCTGGAATACTGATTAATTTATATTAAAAATAAAATTAATAAATAAGCCATTAATATGCATAGTTTCTTCTTTTTCCACATAAATAATTTAATAAAATGTTTTATAAACCATATTAAAGATGTTTTAACATAACTAAATGATTCTAAATGAATAAAAACACATTACTCGTATCATATTCACTTTACTGTCTTATATTATACATTAAGAAAAAAATCTGTCATTAAATAAAAATAATCTTATATAAGATATATTTATGCAGATCTTTATAACTAACAGTATCTGTAATCCCTTTCCAATACATTTTCCGAGATAAATAGTTCTTTCTTGGCCAGTGTAGATGAAGTGGTTTTTAAGTGGTACTGATCAGTGAATCACAGTTCTCCACAGCTCCACAGTTAAAGTTTAATGTGATAAACACACGGGCTGATGAGAGGATTTTCAGAGCGTCTGTGAGGAGCTGTTGAAATCCAGAGAAGGAGACAGTCTTTATCTGAAAGTCCTGCTCTCCGACTGAGTCTGAAATATGCCATTGAAGATGTTTCTCCAACAAAGGCTCTGGTTCACAAAAAGCAGCATTTTTACCACAGAGAGGTTAATTAGAAATTATACCAACTTCATTGTCTGAGGTAATTAAAATTGGCGACAGAGAGATGGTGTGAAGTAACGACACACTTTAATCAAGCTGACTCTGGAGCTATTTTTTCGACTCCTGTCTGCTGACTTCTATCCATCCAATCCTTAAACTTAATATTCAGCTCATTTATGGCATAAAAAATCATCTGAATAGCTTTTCTTTCCCAGAAATGCACATAATGTGAATATAGAAATTACTTGAGAACACAGAATAGTGCAAATCAGCTTGATTTTTTAATGAGGTTATGGTTAGAAAGTAAGTCATTCTATCTTTCTTAATTTACTGCCATTTTGATAAATGTTGATATTTATAAATCACTTTATAAAAATCACTTTATACACAAGATATTTTATATTGATGCAATACTAATGTTAATGCACATTAACTGCTAACAATACAGGCACAGAATGGGTTTTAAAAGGTCACAAAACACTAAAACACATTTTTTGAGATGTTGACAGACATACATATGTCCCACGTTGCTAAAAACACTATTAGGACACATCTATTTCACAAAAAAAGTGAAAATAGGTTGTTTTTGCATTATTTCGAGCAAATTTGTTCTTCCGGTGTGAAAAGAAATGTTGAAGTTGCGTCACGGCCATGAGATCATTGTGTAAATTCCAGCGTGGAGACTGGATGTCTGTACCGGCTGATACAACAGGACGTCTTTGAGTTTTCATCAATTCATGAGAAAGACTTGGTTTGAACTAATCAGCGCGCTCTATTGTGAATGAGGTGCAACTTCATTTAGCATGATATAGCTTAGAAGACTGTTTTTACCTGTTACAGTGTTCAGACGGCAGAGTGTCGCCATGTTGTGTTGCCAACCAAAATTAAAACAAGTGGAAGAAGAAGAATTTTTCGGAGACATGGGTCGTCTGTATTGCGTTTATAAATGTGCCGCAACTAAGGTTTTGTTTCCATTTCCCCGCTTGCTTTTGGACCCACATTTGTGGATTACAGTGGTCTGCTAACACTTGACAAAAATATGTTTGTGAGGAACATTTTTTACTCAAGAGCTTTTTGCATCTGAAAATGTTGAAATCCGAATTTGCCACTTGTCTTCTTTTAAAAAAAGATGTGGTTCCAGTTGATGTTGATTGTCCTGTGTCTACAAATTTTGTAAGTGTGTAATCAGTGTTAATTGTTTATGTTTATCCAGATGGCAAAGATAGCTAGCATCGTCAGCAGTACTCTTTCAGCTTTTAAAGACATACCTTAGTCAAAATTATTTAGTTACTAAGTTAACAGTTATATCACTACAATATAATGGACTGAAAGATCCGCTCTTCGATTGTAAACATGTAAACACCTTAATCAAACTATTACCATCATGTAGGATTTTGTGATATGTTTTTTGCTGCATTTTGTGATAGGATAGTCTATACACACACGGATGTTTGACACTATTCTCTGCACCTACTGTTCATGCATCTATGTTCATGAATAAAAGTGTAACTGCCAAACTGCAGTTAAAGTCGACAAATTAAGAACGAAACACCCGAATTTACATGAAACTCCGGAGGAAACGTAGATGGTGAGGTGACACAATGACGTTAATCGATCTATGTGCTATAACGTGTAAAACAGGATCATGATAGGAACATTCAAAAAGCAACTCATGTAAACACCTTAATCATATTATTGTCTTATTCAGATTAAGGCAAATAATTCGATTACTGATATCTATGTAAATGTAGTCACTGTCTACGCTGTGAAAATAAGCTTGTGCATGTAATAAAACTCCCCATTTCATGCAAACCCTTCCCTCTTTCACCACTCGACACTCCCACTTAAAGCTGGACTGACCCACTTTTTTTTAAACTAGAGGTGTGAAAACACCCTGCTGAGATGGGGGCAGGGAGCATTTCATTTCATGGCCTTTTAAGACATGCTTTCTCTGTGTTAAATAATATTACAAATAAAATTTCTAAATTATTTAATTCATATTTATTATGAATAAATTTGTTTTCGAAAGGGAAACTCCAACAAATACAGTACATGTACAATAAAGTTAACGGCTAAAATGCTTGTTTTTAGCCAATCCTGCAAGTAGTACTGGAAGCTCATCACTCTGTATTGTAATTACATGTCAAACCCACACATTATATCATCTCAAATGACTAAAATTACAATAAATACACAATAAAAGTTGCTTTGTTAAACTTTTCAGCTTCAAAAGCTGTCAGAGCAATGATCAAGGTCCCATAATGCAATTTGAAAGTTTGAAAAAATTATTAAGAACAAAATTATGAAACTTTTACTTATCAATTTTTTTTTTTTTAAATCTCTTGTTTTTAATCCTTTTTACTCCAAATTTATTCTAAACTCTTTATTAGTGCAATAAAACAAACAAAAAAAGTCATTTGTATAACTGTCAATTTTTGCATTTGAAAACTTTCCAGAATCCCGAATCCAAGGTTAATTTCGGTATCTCTGGAGCCTCTCCATCTGTTGAACTCTTCAAGTCACAGCATTTTTTTTTTCTTCCATACAGCGCAATGGACAAAGTCAGTGGCAAGGGCGATGTCAGTGTACATTTGTGTTCTTTGCATTGTTAAATCTGCTTACTTGAGTAACTCCCGGCCAATAAGCGCTCTTTTGCATTTATCATGTCAGCATCTGTGCTCTCTAATGCCCTGCTGAAAAGTCTCAGCGGGATCAAATTTTGAAGATTACGCACACCTAATTTATGCTAAATACATGCCTACTACACTCCTCGAATATGTCGAGGGGACAAACGCCTCTATCCCGAGATTTATGTGACCACTTATTTTATGCCACTGCCTGGAAGTTTGCAATATTTTCCCCAGGCAGGCAGCGCAGAGCTGGTGTGGCAGAGATTAAGGCTGTGTGTGCAGGATTAACTCATTGAGGAGCAGAACATAAAGGTGGCCACACAGAAAGCAGAGCTGGGAGGCGGATGGAGGAGAGCTACAGTGACACAGCAGATAAATTCTTGATCCAGGATGATCCCATAAAAGAATTCCCAGCCAGAGGTACATTCAGGGAGCTCACAAAGACACTGGCGAGACCAAAAAGGCCCTCTGAGCTCATTGGGCTGGGAATTGGGGTATTGCAGACTGGGGCTGATGATGTTGAGAATCATCATAGGATGACGGAAGAGCAACTGGCATCTCTGTTTGTCGCTGTGAGTAGCTAAATCTACCCAGTACACACCAGTGAATCATTATTTACAACTGGAGAAAGTGAATCTCATACTGATGCAGTCTCAGATGCCATTTTTATATGCTGCGGAATGTATTAGACAGAAAAAAATAAACAGATTTTTAATGTCATCATTTGATAAACTATAGGACATTTTGTTACATTTTTCATTGTATGAAAGTCATTGTGAAGCCAAACCCCCTCATAAAAGAGAGAAATTGTTTTTAAAATGCGGGGACACACCAAGTTGATGGTCAGCCGTTCGCCAATGTTGGGCCTTCGTCTAACATCATTTCGGCTTGTGTGTTTGGTGTGTTCCATACATCAACTCTCTATGGGTTCAACAGTAAAAATCCCCAGTGCCCCAGTAAATGCTTTGAGATATGATTTACTTCATATGAAAAGTGTATTTATTAGGAGTGGTAATCCCGGAATAAAGATGTTACTTTCTATGTGCAACCGAACCAACGCTGGTGAAAGCAATGTAGTTTAATCAAAAAGCAAACTGACGCATCTTTGCATGTGTGCAGAAAACCACCTGCGCGCCTCACACACTGCTCCTGCTGGACCCTGACGCGCTGCTCTTCTCCCGGTTGTTTACATGCACGACGAAAAACATACTTGCTGCTCTCGCGCCGCTCATGCGTTGTGAAACCTGTGTAACAGCCTTTTATGCGGAGGTCATGGCACGCAGTGAGTTTTACAAGTCGACAAAACTAAAGTTTAAATAATATGACGGTGATCTTACTAGGCATGCCAACTGATAGATTTTTTTGTATGAAGTAAAAAGGAGGGATGATGAGTCAGGGAGGTAAGACTTAATAAAGCTAATTCTCTGCCATGCATGTGTCAAGTCTAAGACAACAGATAATTCTATAAAACATCTTTTTTTTTGTATTCTATAGATTTATCTATTGAATTTCATTCAAATTAAATTAATATTCATGTAAAAGATTTCTTAAATGATCTTAGCATCACTCTAGTTGTGTCTTTACATTGTTTTCCAGTTAGGATTAATTTCTGTTATTTATTTACAATAATAATTGTATAACAACAATAATACTTTTATTTCTTTATAATTGTTTTTATATATATATATATATATATATATATATATATATATATATATATATATATATATATATACAGTATATACACATATATATATATATACATATATATAATAGACTACTAGTTAGACTTCTTGTCAGACTTCTTGTCAGACTAAGAAGACTTTGATGAATGCAGCACGACCAGCATGTTCTCAATAAAGAATCCTGCTTGAAGATGAGTGAATGAGAACTGCTTGAATGAGTCTCCTGGTCTTCACTTTTAAGTTCACAACAGTGTGTCTCGAGCTTAAAACTATGACAGTGAGTGCTTATTAACTGCTGGATTTTTTTAAGTATAAGGATTTTATGATATAGTCCAAGAATTGAACAGAAGAAATGGTGCCATGTCATTCTGAACAAAATCCGATCAAACTACATAATATATAAATATATATAAATAAATACAAAAACAATTATAAAGAAATAAAAGTATTATTGTTATTATACAATTATACAAGCTCTACTGGGGCACGCCCACCTCCCTCAAAAAAAAAATAAAATAAATAATAATAATAATAATAATAATAATAATTATATATATATATATATCTATATATATATATATATATATATATATATATATCTATCTATATATATATATATATATATATATATATATATATATATATATATTTTTTTTTTTTTTTTTTTTTTTTTTTTTTTTTAATATATATTTTTTTTATTATAATTATTATTATTATTATTATTTATTCATTTTATTTAATTTTTTAAGGGAGGGGGGCGTGCCCCAGTAGAGCTTTATGTCTAGCAGAGAGAGAGATAGTGATGTGATTGGCTGGGGACTTACACCTACCTAACTTTAAATTGTAGTGAACTATAAACATAAATTTTGTATAATTGGAAAGAAAACACTTTGAGCTTTACTATGGTCCATCTAGAAAGTTTCATGCTAGAAAATATAAAAAGTTATACATTATGAAGCAATGAGAAAGAAAAATTGTACAGTGTTCAATATTTGTTATTTCATATACAAACTCAGGAAAACATTAATGTAATAACCTAGAAAAATATACATTAAAAGCCAAGTGTCTCATTAGTTTAAATTTCAAATTTGATGAAGATAGATTTAGATTTCTGCAAAAAGTTTTCTGAGACTATATCTATGTTTCAGCTATCAAATCAGAGAAGAATGAGAAGAAAAAACTAGCAAATGACAAAGTCAACAGGCAACACAAAAAAGCCTGAAATTAAACGAAAAGTACTTTCGTCACATTTCCCATTTAATATTTGATACATAACATCGCACAAGCAAATGCCTCTGAGCAAATAAAGTGCTGTGAAAATGCTCCATGTGTGCATTACTCGTTCTGGTTTATCTTTTTGCAATGTTGCTGCCTCCAGATAAGGAAAGGTATATCCACTAAGGGAGGCACAGTACACGCATTTAGCTGTCTGTTTGGTGTTCAACACAACTTTTTGGCCACGGAGACACAAGGGCTGCATTTACACTGCAGATCTTGATGGTCAATTTCGGTTTTGTAACTATATCAGATTTTTTTGATGACCAACTTACATCATCTTTTAAAATTAACTCGTATCTGATTGTCTGCATTTACACTGTACACGGCAAAGCCATAATGACCAGGGAAAAAGAGCAGGCGCTGACTGACAGCTGATAATAAAAGAGTGATTCCTGTATTTAATCTGTTTGCAGGGTTTCATTTTTTTTATTCTTTTTGACAAGTTGTTTTATTAAAGCTTATGAGAGAAAGGTTCACATTTGGCCATCTTTTTTTAATCTAGGCCTTTTTAAATGAGTAGGCATCTTAATGTAATGTCCGTGGCATGATTTGTGCATGTGACGTATGCCACAGTTTTATAATAGTTTCTCTTTCTGTCTCTCGTGAATCATGCTTAAATACTTGTGCTATATGACAATATAAAAGCTCTTTTAGTCCTCGTGTATGAGATTTAAGGTTTGGGACTCTGCTGAAGTCTGTTCTGAAATGAAAGCATCAGACTTGACGTCATTCGCTATGGTTTTTAATGACTCATGACTCACATTGACAGTCATTGACTCACATTGAAAATCCGATCTACCTGCTTACACCGCAGACACATGAACACAGATTCAATTCATATCGGATACATTTCTACAAACAAGACCTTAATCTGATTTGAGTAAATCGGAGTCC
The DNA here is from genome assembly GCF_903798145.1 of Danio aesculapii. Lineage (NCBI taxonomy): Eukaryota > Metazoa > Chordata > Actinopteri > Cypriniformes > Danionidae > Danio > Danio aesculapii. Next base: position 17,516,975 of record NC_079444.1, read on the forward strand.
ATGCGATTTTTTCCTGTTTACACGTACATGGGCCATATCCGATCTGTGCCACACAAGAGAGAGAAAAAAAATTGGAATTGAGTCATTTGAACCATGCAATGTAAATGCAGCCAAGGTGACAACACAATCTACTTTCAACACTGTTGGTACTTTGATATTGTCTTGATGTTGTGGAATTACAAATTTGTAAAATCTAGGTTTCAATATAGTATTTTATAACTGAACATTTTACATTGTTTTAGAATTTGAGGTAAAGATTAGATTCTATGAACGGTAGTCCAAGTGTCAAGACATTAACTTATTGTCTTCAGGCATTTCCTGACCATCAGGCAGAGTCCCGAATTAATGGCTTGTTAGCAGCACATTTTAATTAGTATTGTTATGCTGATGGTATTAAGAGCTCGGAAAATTCCTGATTCCTGTACTTCATTTATTTTAAATAAACAGGATCTAAAATATAAATAATACTAAAATGTATATAATATACAGGGCAACACTGGCCTTATTTGACTTCTCTTAAACTTCTCACAGACAACTAGTTAGACTTCTTGTCAGACTTCTAAGAAGACTTTGATGAATGCAGCACGACCAGCATGTTCTCAATAAAGAATCCTGCTTGAAGATGAGTGAATGAGAACTGCTTGAATGAGTCTCCTGGTCTTCACTTTTAAGTTCACAACAGTGTGTCTCGAGCTTAAAACTATGACAGTGAGTGCTTATTAACTGCTGGATTTTTTAAAGTTTAAGGATTTTATGATATAGTCCAAGAATTGAACAGAAGAAAGAAATGGTGCTGTGTCATTCTGAACAAAATCCGACCAAACTACGTAATATGAAGATGTTGCCATGCCTTCATTGACTTGGAAATCTTTTCCAGTTCATTTCGCCAGTTTAGTTTGTCAAGGTCAGATTTAAGTAATTACTTCAATAGCAAGTAAAAACATAACAAACTCTGTTTAATGGTAGAAATCAAAGTCTAATTCTCACTGAAAGCAAAATTTATCCGTTTTTATTTATACACTTGGTTCTGATTCATCAATTGTGTATTTTGTGATTTGCTATCCCCTTCAACAACCAGTAAAAACGTATGACACAGGCTCATCTGTACACTTCCTAGTGACTTTTGGAATCTTTGATTTGTGAGCTAATAAAATGTTAAGTCAACACTTTCTGTTTAATCTCTGACTCATTTAGCAAGTAGCTGTTTGATAAGTTACATTGCTGTGTTTTCTCTACCATTGTATTAGGGTGACGTCCAGCCCTCCTAACGACTTTCCCCGCCCCCCTTAAAGTTAATTTTATTTTCTATATAGCGCCAGATCACCACTTCTTTTAATAAACAAGCTAAATAGCCGTATGTAATATCTTATTCACACATCAGCATGTCATTTCTGTTCCTTCATGGTCGCACGTTTACAAATTTCTGTTCTCTGAATCACGCACGGTGGAGTTCCACACAGCCACTTTCTGCTGTATGGGAATGATTCACAATGGTTGTTTAATTCTTGTAAAAGTAAACTAATTTAAAATGATTTTTGTAGTCTCACAGAATGCCGTCCGACAGCAATAACAATGTTGTTCTGATAAGATTGCGTTGACGTTACGTAACACCCATGGATTTTGGCTGGCTAGGATGTTGTGTCAACCTACAGAAAACAGAAAAACATCAGAATTCTTTGAACACTCCCAGTGTAGTCACGAAGACGGCACTCGCTCTTCTGCGTGTAGCAGCCGGAGGACCTCTCCTGCTCTGAGTCCCATAGTATGAGGCGCCAAACTGGACAAAAGTCAAGCCAACGCTTAGAAACCGAATGCGTGCGAGAGAGACCGAATATGTGCAAGGTAGACCGAGTGTACTGCTCCCATTAAAAGAAACAAATGAACACCATGAGGTGGGTCGGTGTCAGTCTGAACAGCCATGCCAAACCCCCATCCCCCTATCAACTACACTGTACATTTACACAGATGCTATTAAAAAAATTGCTTAAAAAAGCCCCTCCCGAGTGGTAGAACACATCTCTTGTCACATGTCAGTGCTTCATCTGCAATAATCAGCTAGATGTAAGTAATCCCAACATAGCACAGTCTGTCGAAAAAACGTAAAGACATTAGGGTAAGTAAAATATGACTTCTTTTTTGGATAGCCTACCCCTTTAAATAATCTATCTGCCAATTAAATAATAATATGCCAAACCCCTGCCATATTAGGAGGAGATCTCTAGGACTGGGATGTGACATGGGTCAGATTGAAACAAGTATTTCCCAAATGTCCACCATGGTTTAATGCGTCCAGAGAACCAAACAGCAACAGAAACTCTTTTCTATGGATCTCGAAGGAAAACATAGTAAAGCTGGACAGCTGGAAGTCTTCATTTGAGAGCTTCACATCAATCTGTTGAAGGTCTAGTGTCACAGCTTTCATTGTTATAGCGGCGCCTCTGCTGGGACCAGTTAGCAGATTGGTTGCACTTCTTTGTGGGCTACAGCTCAAGGCCCTGGATTAGAAAACAGCAGATTTTCTGGACACGGCCAATGGGATGCAACACTGGGGAGCTAATTTGTGATTGTTGGCCAGGACAAATCTGGACAAAAGGCTGCTGAGCTGTAATTCTTGAGAGAGAGAGTGAGTGCGTACTTGAAACAGTGTTGGAGTTACCAGTCTGGCTGTTTGAAAGTATAATTTATAATAACTGAGGATTTCTATGTGTTCTTTCGTTATATCAAGAGGTATTCCTGGAACACTAATGAACCGACCCATATGAAATGTACTAACCATGACACTTATAAATTCCAAATAATAATAATGGCTCTTTTTTCCTCTGTGTCCTGTTCTTTTCAAGGTGAAGAACTCTATGAGACCTCTCCATATGAACCGATGCATCTTTCTGATGAGTTTCGACTTGCCTCCATTATTTCTGGTGAGTAAAGAAATCCTGTGAGCTTTTCTGTGTTGTGTTGTTCAGTGGTTAAAGAAAGCCCAGTTCCTCTGTTCAAGGTTAGCACTGTTCTTTATGTTCGTACATGTCTTCTCATGCTCTCAGACAGTTTAAGTGTGATTAATTGATTTTTATTGACCTTCAGTTTGCAGTCGGCATGATGGAAATCTTTCATTTTATCTAATCAACAGTGAATGGATCTTTTACTTGCATAGCAGCGTGTCAATGTCCAGACATTTAGAAGTAATTCCTCTATGGGTTCTCTTTGGACTGTGGATTTCAAAGGCTCTTATAATACATTTTAGCTTGTTTTTCACATGTCCGGAACAACAAGTAAAGCAAGAATAATTTTTTTTGAGTAATCCGAAGGAAAAAAAAAAACTCAAAGTTTGTTTAATTGAATTTTCTAAAATATTGAATATAAGTATTTAGGATGCGAGTGTAAATGAAAACAAAATAAATTGTACTTGCGAAGTTCAAATCCTTCGAATTCAATTAAAATGCCACAAATGGATTCCCTAACACATAATTCACAAACACAGGCAAACAATGTCATCTTGAACAATACAGTAATGCATCTATGAAATTATAAGACACAGTAAAGATTAATACATTGTTATTCTAGGTCTCCATATGGTTTAAGTTAGCGAGTAAGCTCATCTCACCTGCTATGTTCTGAGTATTCCAGTTGTTCACTTGTTATTTTCACATATCTACATGAACTCATGTGGGTTGTGTCGGTCCACTAACAGAAACATTTTGTTCAACAATCCCAAGTCCTTGCATTCCAAATCATCCATTTAGATAGTGGCAGTACCCTTGATTCACGGCTGATGGTGAGTCCGGTGTCCACACAAACATATCCATTTATCTAGGTTTCAGGAAAATAATATATATGCCCAGCCTATCTAGGTATTTGCTCTCTTTAAGTCCTATGTAAGCACATATTCACCATTTTTCATGTTAACCGCCAATGTTACTGTATTACGCGAGATTAGTTCGACTATTCTGCTTGTCTGAAAAAATGGCATGCATGATTCTGATGGGGGCACAGAATATCACCGTAATAATTGGCTGGATAGCTTCTATTCGTCAATTATGTCATTGCCTATATATACTATGTGTTGCTAACTTGTTTCTAGCATGTTTCTAGCTAGTTTTCTATTTGACTAACATGCGTTAGAATGTTTCTAGCGTGATCATATTGTTGACGTGCTATTTGAACAATGCCAACTATATTAGAAATGTCCTAATTCATGATCACAAAACAGTGATCATACTAGAAACAAGCTTGCAACATGTTCAAACATGTTTAAAACATGTCACCAGTAGCCATGTTAGGATGACATTATCAACATTTAATATGTATTGACAATATGATCACGCTGGATACATTCTAACGCTGTCATGGCTGGGCTCTCTCAGAAAGGCAAAGGATCACAGGATTTATCAAGCAGGTAGATTTATTTATAAACACTCACTTGGAAGGACATAGGAAACAACATGGGGTGAAGACAATGCACAATGTAGAATTCCGGACAAGGGACTAAACCAAACAAAGGGGTATAAATACACATAATGACACTGATGTTCCACAGTGGAGGAACACTGGTGGAACTGATGAACTTATCGAAACGGCGGGAAACAGAACAAAGGAGCACATGGGGAAGGTCACATGACACAAAACGCATGTTAGTCAAACTAGCAAGATGCTAGTTTGTTATTGACTCAGTAAACATACTAGTAGATGAATAAGGGCATTGCGTACATATTGTTTAAGATGTTGCTAAAATGTCTAGTATGTTTATCAATTGACCAGTGTGAATTAAAAGGTTTGCAGCCTTTCTCTAACATGACCACCATATCGCTGGCATCAATTAATGTTTTACTGATGTTCCTATCATTAGGAAATTCCTAGGTTGTAACGTCGTTGATATTGCTACCATGGATTAGCATGCTTATAGCATGGTTAACATATTCAACTTAAAAAAGCATGTTGCTAGCATGTTTCTAGTATTGGTAAAACAAATTAGCATGTTGTAATAACTGTAATTCTAATAATTCATGCTATTGTTATTGATATTTCTAGCACAGATTAGCATGCTTATGGACAACATTTTTCTAGAATTGTTAACACAAATTAGCGTGTTGTAATTACTGTAATTCTGTAATTCATATGTTGGCTCTGTCAGGATTAGATTATCATCATTACAATTAGTTTAACATAAACATTAGTAAATGTTGAACAAGATGCCAATTTAGGACTGAAACCATCCTTTGAGTAATCTGAAGGTCTAATTATTTTGTTATTATTTTATTATTAATTATTTTGCATCAAGGCTTTGCTCACCATTTGATATCTCAAACAGTACTGTGTTTTCCTTAAGACTACTACTAGTGATGTACAACCAACTCTGGATAGGTAATGTAAACACAGAAGACACTGCAGAATGACAACAGCACAGGAAGGAGGAAAAATGTAAACATTTGTTATCATTACAAACTAATGCCCATTTCACACCATCTTCACTGTGTGTGTGGTCAGTACTTTTCGTCCCTAATGTATATTAACAAG